>NW_016107763.1:771079-782395 GCF_001604975.1 Cebus imitator
AAAAAACCAAAAAAAAACAAAAACGAAACAGATTTGTTGAGGTATAACTGACATAAACAGCAAATATTTAAAGGCTATAATCTGATAAGTTTTGTTAAACGGATACAGCTGTGCAGCTATCACTACAATCAAAATAATAAACACATCTAAACCCCAAAAGTTTCCTACTGCCCCTTGGTAATGCCTCTCTCTGAACACCCCATCTGCTAGTCAGCTGTTACTAGAGATTAGTTTGCATTTTCCAGAGATGTATTTAAATGGAATCATATAGAAAGCACTCTTTTTTTTTGTCAGACTTATATCAACTAAGCATTTATTTTGAGATTTATCTACTATATTGCTGTGTGTATCAACAGTTCATTATTGTTCCTGAAAAATATTCTATTGTATGTATATCCCACAATTTGTTAATCCCATCACCAGTTTATGGGCATTTCAGTTATTCCAGGTTTTTAGTGTTACAAATAAAGCTAAGAACATTCCTGTACACACGTCTTTATATGGACACACGCTTTTTTCCCCTCTCTCATGATAGCTATACATTTAATGCTTTAAGAAACTGCCACACTATTTTTCAGAGTAGCTGTATCATTTTGCGTTTATAATATGAGTACATGAGAGTTCCTGTTCCTTTACATCCTTACCAACTCACTATTTACCTCACTGTGGTTTCAATTTGCATTTCCATACTGACTAATAATATTTAGCATTTTGTAATGTGCTTATATGCCATCCGTATATATTCTTTGGTAAAGTAGCTGTGCAAACCTTTTGTTCGTTCTGGACGCCAGTCTTTTGTTCAGATATATGCTTTGTGGGCAGGCGCCGTGGCTCAAGCCTGTAATCCCTGCAGTTTGGTAGGCTGAGGCGGATGGATGGCTTGAGTCCAGGAGTTGGAGACCAGCCTGGGCAATGTGGCGAAACCCTTTCTCTACCCAGAATACAAAAATTGTTGGATGTGGTGGTGGGTGCCTGTGGTCCCAGTTACTGGGGAGGCTGAGGTGGAGAATCGCTTGAGCCCAGAAGGTGGAGCTTGCAGTGAGTGGTGATCATGCACTGTACTCCAGCCTGGGCAACAGAGTGGGACCCTGCCTCACAAAAAAAAAAAAATTCTTTGCAACTATATTGTGCCTTCAGTTTTCTTTCTGTTAATAGTATTTATTGAACAGCATCAATTTTAAGTTTTGGTGAAACACAGTTTATCAATTGGCTCTTTTATGGATCATGCTTTTGGTATCATATTTGAGAAATCTTTGCCTAAAATAAGGTCACTAAGATTTCTTGCTGGAGTTTTAGGTTTTACATTTTGGTCTCTGATCCATCTTGAATTAATTTTTTTGTACCCATATAACTCTGAGATTTAGGGTAAAGTTATTATTATTATATTTTTTGGTACATGGATATTCACTTGTTCTGTGCCATTTCTTTCTCCTCTGGGTTTTCTTTAAGATTTGTCAAAAATCAATTCTCCATATATGTGTGGGTCTACTTCTGGGCTATTTTTCATTAATCTACTTGTCTGTCTGTAGTCCAATACCATGTTTGATTACTCTAGCTTTATAATAAGGCTTGAAATCAGGTAATGTGAAACCTCTAATTTTGTTGTTTTGGTTATTCTAGGTCCATTGCATTTCTATATCAATTTTTGAATTAGTTCTCAACTTCTAAGAAGCTAGCTGAGATTTTGATTGGGATTGGATTGAATCTGCAGATCAATTTGGGGAGAATTTACATGTTAAAGCAATATTTAGTCATCTGATCCATGAACACAATATTTTTCTCAATTTATTTAGGTCTTCCTTAATATCTCTCACCAATATTTCATAGTTCTTTTTAATATTGTACAGATCTTTCATAACTTTTGACAGATCTATTACTAAATATTTAATATATTTTGATGCTATTGTATTTTTCTTTTATTTTAATTTCTGATTGTTTGTTGGCAATATAGAGAAATACAATTGATTATTGTATATTAATTTTGTATCCTGCAACTTTATTAAATTTGCATATGAGTTCTAGTAGCTTTTTTTTGTAGATTCTATCAGATATTCTACATACAAGATCAATTTTACCCCTTCCTTTCCAATTTGGATGCCTCTCTTATTTTCAGTGCAATAAAGCAGGAAAAGGGAGGTGGGGAAAGGCATTCAAATTGGAAAAGAAGAAGTAAAATTGATCTTTATGTATATCAATGTTCAGTAGAAATGAAGAAAGTGGAAATCTTTGTCTTTTTTCAAATCTTAAGTGAAGATCTTTGTCTTTTTTTAAAGTATTAAGTATCCTGTCTTTCTCTGTTAGCTGGTTGATACCCTTTATCAGATTAAGGAAGTTTTTTTCTAATTCTAGTTTGGTGAGAATTTATATCAGGAATGTAGGATGTGGGTGGATTTTGTCAAATGTCTTTTCTGTATCTTTTGAGAAGACAGTTTCTTAATGTGGTAATTTACAATGTTTGATTTTTGAACATTAAACCAAACCTGTGAAAAACTCTGCTTCACTGTGATGTATTATTCTTTTTATATATTGTTGGATTTTTCATGAAGAATATTGACCTGTAGTTTTCTTGTAATGTCTTTGTCTAGTTTTGGGATCAGAGTAATGTGATCCTCAAAGAATAATTCAAAAAGAATCCCGTTGTTTTCAGTATTGTTGAAGAGTCTATACAGTATTGGTATTATTTCTTCCTTAAACCTTTGGCAGAATTCACAGTGAACCTATCTGGACCTAGAGTTTTTTTGTTTTTTTTTTATGGGAAGGTTTTAAATTAGAATTCAGTTTAGTAGATATGGGGCTGTTTAGGTTATATATTTCTTCTATTGTAGGCTTTAGTATTGTATCATTTAAAGAATCAGCCAATTTTGAATAAGGTGGCATAAAGTTGTTTATAATATTAGCTTGTCCTTTTTGCATCTGTTACAAAAAGGATAGTGATGTTACACCTTTTTTATTCTTGCTATTAGTAATTTGTATCCTCTCCCATTTCCCCTTGTCAGATAGTCTAGTTTGTCAGTTTTATCTTTACAAAGAATCTACTTTCATTTATTAATATTTTAAAATTGTCTTTCATCTTCTAGTCCATTAATTTCCACTTTGCCCCTTATTATTTCCTTTTTTCTCCTTGCTTTGGGTTTAATTTGCTTTTCTTTTTCTGGTTATTTTAAGTGGAAGTTGAGGTCTCTGATTTGTGATATTTCTTATTTTGTATTATAGAAATTCGGTGCTATAAATTTTCCCCTAAGCAGCATCTTGCAAATTCTGATGTGTTTTTGTTTTTATTCAGTTAAGAATATTTTAAACTTTGATTATTTCAGTTTCTAAGTATTTAGGGAGTTTCTAGAGATTTTTTGATATTAATTTCTAATTTAATTTTGTTGTGGTCAAAGAACATACTGTATACAAGTTGAATCCTTTAAACTCTGTTGAGACTCAGTGGCCCAAAACATGGTCTGTCTTCATAAATGTTCCATGCACATTTGAGAAGGATATATTAATATATTCTGCTATTGTGTCGACTATTTGATTATTGTTGGTTGGCTAATGGTATTATAGAAGTTTAGTATATGCTTTGCTGATTTCCTTCTAATTTTAAAAGTAATTATTGAAAGATGAGTATTGAATGTCTATAATTGTGGTTTTGTCTATTCTCCTTGTGAGTCTATCAGTTTTAATTTTATGTATTTTTGAAGCTCACAATTTGTATAAATGTTTAGGATTGTTATTCTTTTTTTTTCTTGAAATGGCATCTTTCACTCTGTTGCCCAGGCTAGAGTGTTGTTGATGGCAATGGTGGGCCATCTGGAGTGACCACTGCCAAGACACCAGCTACAGCCTGGAGGCTCCACCTGTGCTGCAAGCTCTAAAGAGCCGGCGGGAGCCAGGACAAGCAGGAGCCCAGCTCTTTCCAAGTTGGTCGGTGGGAGCTCCCTGGGCATAGCTGCAGCTGCCCAAGTGTGGCTGCCAGCTGAGCCTCCTTGTGTTCTTGGAGACTGGGAGCAGGCAGAAGCCCTGCTCTCCCAGGTGCAACCTGCAAATACCCGAGTCCTTGCTATAGACAGTGTTCTTGAAGGCTAGGAGCAGGCAGGAGCCCTAACTGCATCCCCCCACCTCCTTTGTGCAGCTGTAGCCACCCAAGATGTGGCTGTGTGGACCTGGGCATCTCTGTACTCTAGGCGCCTGGGAAGGCTCCCCTACCTCAGTAGGCCTGAAGGTATCTGCTTTAGCTGCCTGGCCTCTCCCTGCTCCTGGTGGCTGCTCCGATCTAGGAGCAAGATTGGGGCTGAGCCAGGGTGCTGTTGCAGCCCAGCCAGTTGTGCGCATACTTGGGGCAGTGCTGACATGCCATTCCTCTGCCACCTCAGCCCTCTCCAGAATTTGGATGCTGACAAACACAAGAGGGAGGCTGAGGGAAGGCTGAGAGCAGTTCAGCACTGGCCTGTAGGTCCCTCTCCCCACGAACAGCCTGGGCACCATAAAAAGCGGTAGGAGGCAGACAGCCTCTGGGGCAGAAAGGGGCAGCTCCCCAGGGAAGGCCTGAAGCCTGAGGCCAGGGGACTAGTCCCTCTGACTACAGGGGGAACTGGTGGTGCTTTTTCTTGGACCTGCCCATGGCCACCAACAAACCAATCAGCATGCACTTCCTCCCCTTTGAGGCCCATAAAAATCCCCAGACTCAGCTAGACTTGGGGAGAAGACCTTCTGGCACAAAGGAGCTACCCACTCCAGGGACTTCTTTCTGCTGAGAACTGCAGAGACAACAGGTGGAACAACCTGCAGAGAGGAGCTACCCATTTCAGGGCTTCCCCTCTGCTGAGAGCTGCAGAGATGATGGGACAAGCTGCCTGCAGAGAGGAGCTACCCACTCCAGGGCCTCCTCTCTGCTGAGAGCTGCAGAGACAGCAGGATGTCCTGCCTGCTGTGGGGAGCTACCCACTCCAGGGTCTCCTCTGAGCTATTCTGTCACTCAGTAAAACTCCTCTTGTTAGTGAAGCTCCTCTTTGCTTTGCTCACCCTCCACTTGTCTGTGTACCCCTTTTTTTCTGGATGCAGGACAAGAACTTGAGACTTAGCAAATGGTGGGGCTCAAAGAGCTGTAATACAAATAGGGCTGAAACATGCCCCTTGCTTACCACTTTGCAGGCAAAGAGGAGAGAAGAGCTGTGGTCCTTTGGGGAGCCCAAACCAGGGGGCTCCCTGAGCCAAGGCTGTGACTCCCTTTGGGGTCCTGCATTTCCTGGAGTCTCCAAGCTTCTGGGCACCACTGTGGTGCACTTACTCCAGCCACGGCCTTGCAGCGAGCCAGATCCCATGCTGGCACCCAGAGCTGCCCACCCTGCTGCAGTAGCCAGTATGTCTGACTGTGTGCAGTGGCCAGACACCACACTCTCTCGCTCACACACCCCTTGCCACACCACACCTAGCTTGCCCTTGGCAGGTGTGAGATACAGGCTAGTAGCATGAGCTGAGTGCAGCCTGCCAGCCCGAGTGAGTGGAACAATCCCAGTGGGCCCAAGCAAAACTCAGGCAAAGGAACCACTGGTCACAGAGGTTTCTGACCGGAAAAGCAACACCCCAACTATACTGTAATACAGTGGATTGATCTTAGCTCACTGCAACTCCACCTCCTGGGTTCAAGCTATTCTTGTGCCTCAGCCTCTGGTGCAGCTGGGGCTACAGGTGTGTGCCACCACACCTAGCTAATTTTTGTATTTTTTTTTTTTTGGTAGAGATGGGGTCTCCCCATGTTGGCCAGGCTGGTTTCAAACTCCTGACCTTAGGTGATCTGCCTGCTTCAGCCTTCCAAAGTGCTGGGATTACAGGTATGAACTATCACACCCAGCCTGTTACGCCTCTTGATTGACTCCTTTTTCATCATGAAATGACCTTCTTTATTCCTGATATATCAGTGAGTTTTCAACCAGAGATGCACAACTAGTAGTTGAATATATGTATATGTACATATGGATTTGTTAAAGAGAATTGGCTTGCACAATTATGAGAGCTAGTTAGGCAGTCTTATAATACTGTTGTGTCTGATGCTAGAATTTGATGTTGGCTGGGTAGTCAGAAATTAAGATGGAAGTAAAGTGGGAGAAATCAAGGTCTTGCTGGAAGTCACAAGTACAAACTTGAGCTTCATGAGAATGGACTGAAATCCATGTCAGTTCTTGTTGCCTTTGACCTTGGTGGTGAGGGTATCCTTCAGAAGTTGGGGCTGTTCATCATAAACACACATACATAGGCCAAGAGTTGAAGAAGCTGAAAAAGGAGCTAGAGGACGATAGAGTAGTTTCAGGGCAAGCTGCAACAAAGTGAGTCAACAAAGTGAATCACTAGTCAGCAACAACATATGTGAACTATAAAATGGCTACTATTTCCTTTCCACATTACACATCTCCCAAGAATTTCCTTTTTGGCCCACCCAAACTGGCAACATAAAGAAAATAATTGTAGGAAAAGTAGTGCACTCTAGCCAAGATGACACATTATAAAAGCGTCATGGTCTACCCCTTGTCAACTTAGTATCATACATGTTTCTTTAAGCCATACTTAATCTCGAAATTATGATAATAATGAAGCTGTGCTTCCACTTTATATAACACTACTATCACGTAACTATTAACGTGCTGTTTCCCAAAAGAGGGAAAAAGTCTTTTTGGTCCAAGAATGACATTCATTCTGCTCCCAGCTGATAACACTCCTTTGTTAATATCCTGTACCGTAAATACTGACATATAAAGTTAACTATTATTAACAAATTGTGTTAGAGGATAAGAAGATGAGAGAAGGAAGAAACAGATTTTCAAGGGGTTCCCAAAAGAAGCTGGGTGTATATCATTGCTCACCAGAATGTTCTTGAATTCAACTAGACTTTTAGACCTTCAAGACTACTATATATTACCCTTGCCATCAGATTCACTTAGAAGGTAGGACAGAAACCATAGCTGACCAGTAAGCAGTACCTATTCCTATTCCACAGTAGGGGTACTCACAGTGTTTTACACAAGTATCCAGGCATTTTTTTTTTAATTTTTGGCCCTCCCATTCCAAGGTGACAGCTCAGATGCAAGGAGATGAGACTTACACTGGGCAGCTGGGGGATGCATCTGGATTAGAAACTTCCACAGGAGCTAATATGTTTTAAAACAACTCCATGGGCATAGCTTCTAGAATTTCTGCAAGAGACATGCCAATTACAAGAGCCACTGTACTCAGGGAGGTCCAAAGTTATAATATTCATTAGTATAGTCAGTATTTGTAGTTCATTTTAATTCTTTCAGTAATCAGGAATCATTTTTACCATAAACAATATTTTTGGGTAACATAATTGACATATTAATTTTAGTAAGTTTTCAATAAAACAGGTTGAGAAAATTAACCAAAGGTTAATTCTCATGTACAAAAGTTAAGTGTTTTGTTAACCTTTTACCCCAAAGTGATGATATGAATGTAGATTTTTCTGGGCGTTTGACCAAGGAAGCCAAACCATTTTTTCTGATTATGTTAGATTTGTAGCTTTGTGGAATCTCACCAGAGATGTTGCATTCTGTGTGAGTTTAATGAGCTAGCTTGGAGTTTGTTTGCTGGACTGGCCAAAACAAATCTAGACCCAATTATGGTTCATACCAGCTGACACTGAAAAAGTTCCTCTCAATGAAGTAAATGGAATTGAAAGGTTTCCAGAGAGATTAGGAGTAATAATACACGCAAGGGAAGTGATATCAAATTCTGAAGAATGAAACTGATAGGCCACCACCAATATTCTACCTGAATTCTATTTCTGATTTCACTTGGGGGAAACTAGGTCAAACTAACATATGTCTAACTTAGGCATTTGTTCTAGAGTAGTGGTTCTCAATCTTTTTAAGATAGTAAATTTATTTGAGAAAATGATGAAAACTGCAAACTTCATCCTCAGAGAAAAGGAATATAGATGTGGCTTTGGAATTGAGTAAGTCATTGAGGCTGAAGAGTTTTGAAATTCTTAATGGAAAAAGCCTTGAACGGATTGTAGAAATAGGAGAACTAAAGGTGATTCTGATAAGGGCTCAGAAGGAAGTAAAGAGGACAGTAGAGAAAGCTGCATTTTAGAGAGTACATCTATTGCCATGAAGAGAATGCTGCTAGAAATAATGAACATTAAAGATAACTTCTGGTGAGATCTCAGATGAAGGGAGGAACATGTATTAGAAAATAGAGAACAAGCATTCCTTGTGAGAAGTGGCAGAAACTTGGCTGAGTCATGCTGTGCTTTTGGGTGGAAAGTAGAACTTGTAAGTAATGAATTTAAGTATTTAGCTGTGGATATTTCCAAGCAAAAAATAGAAGGTGTAGCTTTTTTCTTTCTTTCTTATGGTAAAATATGAGAGAAAAGATACACTGAGGAGGAAACTGTTCAGCAAAAATCACTTGATGACTTGGAAATTTCTCAGATAGCATGTTCTGTAGACAGCACTGGGACAAATGTTTTGGTGAAGAAATTAGGCATGTGATGCTGGGCACGGTGGCTCATGCCTGTAATCCTAGCACTTTGGGAGGCCGAGGTGGATGGATCACCTGAGGTCAGGAGTTTGAGACCAGCCTGGCCAGCTGGTGAACCCCATCTCTACTAAAATACAAAATTAGCCTGGTGTGGTGGCACATGCCTGTGATCCCAGCTACTCAGGAGCCTGAGGCAGGAGAATCGCTTGAATCTGAGAGGCAGAGGTCGTGGTGAGCAGAGATTGTGTTATTGCATTCCAGCCTAGGCAACAAGAGTGAAACTCCATCTCAAAAAGAGAGAAAAAAAGAAATTAGGCATGTGATTTATGGATCCAATTAATCATTTCAGCAGAATCCAAGGATAAAAATTGGGTTATCCAGGAAGCATCTATAGAGAATCCTTGTGTCTAATTGTGTGGATTCTCTTGAAGTCTATGGAAAACCAACAAGGATTTTGAC
Organism: Cebus imitator; assembly: GCF_001604975.1. Classification (NCBI taxonomy): domain Eukaryota; kingdom Metazoa; phylum Chordata; class Mammalia; order Primates; family Cebidae; genus Cebus; species Cebus imitator. The sequence continues at coordinate 780,020 of NW_016107763.1, forward strand.
AATGCTATATCACCAGAAACACTGCTAACTGCTAATTTTGAAGAGGACAGACAGGATAAAAAGAAGAAAACTGTCCAACTTCTGGTATTCTAAAAGCAGGAAACAGGGTACTCAGAGGGTGGGTACACTACTAAGGGCAGATATGGCAGGCCACCTCAGCTGAGGGTGGGGCCTCTGAGAGTCCAGAGGCTAGGACAAGTGGGGTCTCTATAGACCAAGAGGTTGAGGAGAGTGAAAATTCCACTGACACAGAGGGCATATTGAGTCAGCATAATTTCAGAATTCCATAAATATTCAGAAATTAAATAACATAATGTAAATAACCCAAGATCCAAAGAAGAAATCATAAGAGAAATTAGAAAATTCTTTAAACTGAATAAAAGTGAAATACAACATATAATATTTTATGGTATGCTGCAAAAGCAATGGTTAGAGGAAAATTTATAGCTCTAATATATCTATATTAGAAAAGAAGAAAAATAATCTAAACCTAAGCTTCTACCTTAAGAAACTTTAAAAATGAGAGCAAACTTAAACACAACAACAGCAAAACAGCAGAAGGAAGGAAGTAGTCATCTTTTGCTTAATGATCAGGATACATTCTAAGAAATGCATCATTAGGTGCTTTTGTTTTTGTGCAAACATCATGGAGTGTACATACACAAACCTAGATGGTATAGCCTACTGTATTGGTCTCTTCTCATGCTGCTAATAAAGACATACCTGAGGGCCAGGCATGGCAGCTCACACCTGTAATCCTAGCACTTTGGGAAGCCGAGGTGGGCAGATCATGAGCTCAGGAGATCGAGACCATCCTGGCCAACATGGTGAAAATCCGTGTCTACTAAAAATGCAAAAATTAACCTGTCGTGGTGGCATGCGCCTGTAATGCCAGCTACTTGGGAGGCTGAGGCAGGATAATCACTTGAACCAGGGAGTTGGAGGTTGCCATAGTCGAGATCATGCCACTGCACCAGCCTGGTGACAGAGCAAGACTCTGTTAAAAAAAAAAAAAAAGACATACCTGAGACTCGGTAATTTATAAAGGAAGGAGGTTTAATTGACTCACAGTTCAGCTTGGCTGAAGGGACTTCAAGAAATTTACATGGTGGCAGGAAGAAGTGCCAAGCAAAAGTGGAAAAGCCCCTTATAAAACCATCAAATCTCATGAGAACTCACTGTCATAAGAATGGCATGGAGGTAGCTGCCCTTGTGATTCAGTTACCTCCTACCAGGTTCCTCCCACAATATGTGGGGATTATGGGCACCTACAATTCAAGATGAAATTTGGGTGGTGACACAGCCAAATCATATCATTTTGCCCCTGGCCCTTCCCAAATCTCATGTTCTCACATTTCAAAACATGATCATGCCTTTCCAACAGTCCCCCGAAGTCTTAGCTCATTCCAGCATAAACCCAAAAGTTCAAATCTGAAGTCTCATCTGCAACAAGGCAAAACCCTTCTGCCTATGAGCCTGTAAAATCAAAAGCAAGTTAGTTACTTCCTAGATATGATGGGGATACAAACACCAGGTAAATACACCTATTCCAAGTGGGAGAAATTGGCCAAAACAAAGAAGCTACAGGCTCCATGTATGTCTGAAATCCAGTGGGGCAGTCAAATCTTAAAGCTCTGGAATGATCTCCTTTGACTTAATGTCTCACATCCAGGGCACACTGATGTAAGAGGTTGGCTCCCATGGCCATGGGCAGCTCTGCCCCTGTGGCTTTGCAGGGTACAGCACCCCTCCTGGCTGCTTTCATGGGCTAGCGTTGATTGTCTGTGGCTTTTCCAGGTGCACAGTTCAAGCTTTCAGTGGATCTAACATTCTGGAGTCTGGAGGACAATGGCCCTCTTCTCACAGCTCCACTAGGCAGTACCCCAGTGGGGACTCTGTGTGGGGACTCTGACCCCACATTTCCCTTCCACTCTGCTCTAGCAGGGATTCTCCATGAGGGCTCTGCCACTGCAGCAAACTTTTGCGTGGACACCCAGGCATTTCATACATCCTCTAAAATCCGGGTGGAGGTTCCCAAACCTCAATTTTTGACTTCTGTGTGCCCACAGGCTCAACACCACATGGAAGCTGCCAAGGCTTGCAGCTTGCACTCTCCGAAGCCATCGCACTCTATGTTGGCCCCTTTCAGCCATGGCTGGAGCAGCTAGGACGAAGGGCAACAAGTCCCTAGGCTGCACACAGCGGGGATCCCTGGGCCCTACCCACAAAACCATTTTTTCCTCCTAGGCCTCCAGGCTGTGATGGGAGGGGCTGCCATGAAGGTCTCTGATATGCCATGGAGACAGAAAACTGACTAAAGAAGAAATAGAAAACATGAATAGATGTATAACAAAGAGATTGATTAGTAATTAAAAA
>NW_016107763.1:782456-789994 GCF_001604975.1 Cebus imitator
CACTGGTGAATTCTACCAAACATTAACGATGAACTAATACCAGTTCTTCACAAACTCTCCCCCTCCCCAAAACAAGAGGGAGGAACACCTTCCAACTCATTTCATGAGGCCAGTATTACTTTGATATCCAAATATCCAAATCAGTACAATACATCACAAGAAACATAAACTACAGAATATCTGTTATTCTTGACAAAATACTAGTAAACTGAATTCAGTAACATATAAAAAATGATTTTACACCATGACCAAGTGGGATTTATCCCAGGAATGCATCTGAGCATCAGTTTAAAAATCAGCCAAATCTGTATCAACAGAAAAAAGGACAAAATATGCAGAGAGAGCATTTGACAAAATCCAGCACCTCTTTGTGATAAAAAACAAACTTCGAAGAGAACGAGCATGAGAAGAAAATGGGATATCTGGAAATAGAGAATGTGTAGACCAACTTCAATAAGTCAGTTATGAATAAAAGAAAATGAGAAATAGAGTAATAGTGGAGTTTAGGGATGGTTTATTTGCTTGGTTGGTGGCCTGATAACTTTTAAGATAGGAAAGATATGTAATGTGTAAATGTGTAAACGATAGCAGGAAGAATCCATGAGAGACAGTAGATGACACAGGAAGAGAATGAACAGTTGACAGCATATGATTGATGAGAAAGGAGATGGGATCCAAGGTACAAGTGGAAGAGTGAGTGACCCTTCCATACTAAGATGATAGGAGAGAATGGTTGCAAGCTCAGGTAGGTTAGTGGTAAACTGAGGTGGTTCCAATTCATTGGGAGGAAGAAGGTTATATCATCATTTAAGAATGAGGAATGAGGAGAATAATGCTTGAGGAGATGGCTTGAAATAAACTTTGTGCAAAGGTGAACTTACTAGAAAAGCATAAGCTTGATAAGAATATTGAGTGACCTGTAGTCTATGTATTCTTTATCATTCTTATGCTAACTTTATAGATGGATGGAATAGCCTGTAGCCTTCTCCATCACAACACTATGTTGCTCAAAGATGAATAATGTAGGTGAGTGACCTGGCATGAAGACTAGTGTGGATAAGGACAGTTCAATAAGTGATTCACAGATAATTAGCTATTCATCTAGAAATAGTTATTTTAGATCCCTGCCTTATAACTGCACACAAAACAAATACCAAGTATATTAAATACATGACAGAAAAGCAAACCTTTTGTAAAATTCACTCATGAGATGTGATGGTTTGATAAGGGGAAACCCATTTTGCTTGGCTCTCGTTCTCCCTCTTGCTGCTATCATGTGAGTCACGTCTTTCACCTTCCACCATGTTTGTGAGACCTCCCCAGCTATGTGGAACTGTAAGTCTAACTAAACCTCTTTCTTTTGTAAATTGCCCAGTCTCGAGTGTGTCTTTATCAGCAGTGTGAACATGGGCTAATACAGAAGTGTACACTTAAAAATGGTTAAAATGGGAAATTTAATGGCATGCCTGTTTTACCATAAAAATATCTCTAAAATGGGCAGGGTGCGGTGGCTCATGCCTGTAATCCCAGCACTCTGGGAGGCCGAAGTGGGCAGATCATTTGAGGTCAGGAGTTTGAGACCAGCCTGGCCAACATGGTGACACCCCATCTCTACTAAAAATACAAAAATTAACTTGGCATATTGGCACATGCCTGTAATACCAGTTACTTGGGAGGCTGAGGCAGGAGAATTGCTTGAATCCCGGGAAGCTAAGATTGGATTGAGCCGAGATCACACCACTGCACTCCAGCCTGGGCCATAGAGAGAGACTCCATCTCAAAAAAAAAAAAAAAAAAACATTTCGAAAATGATGGACATGGGTGGGGCATGATGGCTCGTGCCTGTAATCCAACACTTTGGGAGACCGAGGTGGATGCATCATTTGAGGTGAGGAGTTCAAGACCAGCCTGGCCAACATGGTGAAACCTGTCTCTACTAAAAATACAAAAAATTAGCTGGGCAGCAGAGGCTTGTGCCTGTAATGCCAGCTACTTAGGAGACTGAGACAGGAGAATGGCTTGAGCCTGGGAGGTGGAGGTTGCAGTGGGCTGACCACGCCACTGCACTCCAGTCTGGGCAAGAGAGACTCGGTCTCAAAAAATAAATAAAGTAAAATAAAATGAATATGAATTTGAACCAAAGAGAAATACTGGATTTAAAAATTTAATTACATAAATGTATTTAAAAGCACATTATCACTGAAGAAAGAATTAGTGATCTGGAAAATAGGTGATAAATATGCAAATGAGAAACAAAAATAAAAATAAGCAAATAAGAGATACAGAGGATATAATGTGTAAGTCTAACAGTTTATTGAAGCCCCACAGTAAAGAAGGATAGAAAAGGTATTTGTTCCCTGTTCCCCCATTCCTGCCATCTTTGTATTAAGATATTTTAAAATTCAATTTATCTATTATTGCAAAGATAGATAGTACAGAGACATCCCATATACCTTCACATACATTTCTTTATATTAACATCTTTCATTGATATATTTGTCAAAATTGACCAAAATTGATACTTTATTATCTAAAGGTCATGCATTAATATATTCAGATGTTAATACATTTTTTTAAAAGAAAATAAATGATAGAGAAGTGTTTATTACTGAAGTCACTAATTTTCTTAGGTATGTATCACTCTCCCCTCCCCACCCCACAGTGTTAGCAGGTATTGGTATGTATTTGTTCATTAAAAATGGGGAAATTGGGTACTTACATAAAACACTGTGTTGCTCGATCCTTTACAGAAATGAACAAATTGAGTATGCTCTTATGTACTTTTACATAGAAAACAACTTTGTAGTCTTTTTTTTTTTTTGGCCACTCATTATTTGATCTGCTTCATTAGAAATCTGCTGTGTTTACTTTGTTCATTTCACTCATTGGGTTTTTAACCAGTATAGGCTAGCTTCACTGTCCACTATGGAACCACTAATCCCATGTGGCAATTTAAATGTAAATTAATTAAAATTCAATGAAATGAAAATTTTACTTCCTCAGTTCCTATCAGCCATATATCAAGTAAGCAAGTATATGTAAACCTGCCCCTAAGGGTTTAGGTAGCTGAACAGACAAATGTAGCTTCTCAGAAAGAAACATTTAGTAGGGACTTAAGATGATGGATCTCCATACCTGCCTTGCAGAAAGTATTCTTCCTATAGCAAGCTTTTTTTTTGGTAAAACATGAGCAGCTGGTTATGTCTGAGATCCTCTTGCAAAACTCTGACCAGTGAGAAAGTTAGATAAGCATTTTTATGAGGGGTTTTGTATGCCACAGGTATTGTTTCTTTTTGAGAGGTTATCTATCCTAGAGGCATTGTTTCTTGACCTTGCTGGGGGAATGCCTTGGTATACAAGAGTGAAACACTGGTCGTTATGATGGTTTCACTTCAAGATGGCATTACTCTTGTCATGCCATGTAGAAAACAGGCTGTTTTCTACACATAGCCATATGTGGTTAATGGCTTCTATATTGATAGTAGATACAGAACATAACTTGAAATACCTAGTTGTCTCTTTCAGTCATTGGTTGTAACATCTTCTGATTAACACCTTTGTGGTCAGAGTCATCTGACATAAACACCTTCAACTTCTCTCTTGCAGTATTTCTGTCTTCACTCACCCTCCATTTTCCTCCTATTCAGGAACAAATCTCTCCCTTCTTTTCTGAGACAACTTCACGAGCCTATCTTGTCTCATTCCCTCCCCATCAGCTGGCTCTCTTTTCTCCCATCTTCAATTTCTTGTCCCTATTAAACTTTACCCTTTTTTCTACAAATTTAATTAGGCCTCCACTACCCTTTTAAAAAAAAATACTTTCAATTCTTTTGCTTAGTTCAATCAGTATCCTTTTTCCTTTCCTGCAGTATCACAATTCTCAAAAGAGATTATTTCTATTTTCAGTCTACCAACTCTTCTGAACCACTGGAAAGGACTGTCCACAGGTAACGTCTCTCTCTTGTCCTCCTGCCATTCCCCCTAATTCCAGCATCACCTTAGTTCTTACCCTCTTTTGGCTCTCTGCAGCATCTGCTAGTCACCTGTTCCCTCTCCTGAAACACCGTAGCTTTTATGATGTTTGAACCATCTGGGCGCTCCCTGAGCAGCTCCTCTTCTAACTCCTTTTCCTCCGCCTATTCCAAAACGGTATTTCACAATCCCGTTTATTTTCCAAAAGACCTCCCATGGCGATATCATCCCTTTTTCAATCACATTTTCACAGATTTTAGTACAATGTCAGCCCTATTTTTAATCATATTTTCACAGATTATATTACATTTTGCTAGATTCACGTATTCTAGTCACCTGTATTCTTTCATCTCTTTGGCCCTTTAATCCACTCTATACGGTATAGACACTGCCCTGAACACTGTTCTAGCCATATTACACGTGAATAGCCTGCACTGATGATTCAATGCATTTCTAACACCTGAGCCTGGTATTCGACACTCTCCACAACCTAACTCACTCTAAGCAACGCCTTAGCCTAGTTTCTGGCCAGCCAAGATGCTGGGCCAATTCCGAGTGCCCTGAACCCCGGTCCGCTGTGCCCTGGATCCTGCCGCTTCCTACGCGGGAAACCCGTGGCGCTTCTCCTCCTGCGTCAGCATCCAGCACGCGGCCAGGCGCAGCTCGAGGGCAGAATCCCTGAGGAAATTCTTACAAGCTTCTCTCGCCCAGCACTCCACTCCGACCCCTCAGCAGCGCCTGGCGTCCTCGGCCTTCCAGGACAGGACCCGTCCCCGCTCCAGCCCTCCCGCAGCTCTTAGGACTGTAGTCATCGCCGTCAGCACGTCTGCGGTGAGCGTGGTCAGCTTCTTTTCCACTCAAAATGTAGACCTAGGATTATCGGCTTTTATTTTCTCAATGCTATACTAGCCTGCGACAGAAGGAGGAAAAATATGTTTGAATATATACGCATTATTTTTATATATTAAAATATATATCGAATATATAATGACATTTAATATGTATCTTCTGCTCTCCGCCCTTTCAGCCGCGAATCAACCGTTTGGACTCTGGGATGGCCCCGCCAGGTCTAAGCCGCATCCGCGCCCTTCCTCGCTACCGGCGCCCGCCACAGAGCTGCGGTCCTCCGGCCTGCTAGAGGGGCGCGCCTGCGCCCACTTCCGGCGCGCGGGCGGCCAAGTGTGTTGTGTTTCTCAACGGGGTGGGTGCCCTCAGCGGGTAGAGCGAAAGTGAGTGGGGCGGTCCAGTAGGGCAGTCCCGGGTGCTTCCCAAACTGCCACTGTCCCGCGTCCGGCCTCCGCGGCCGCCTTTCTTCGACCCCTCGGCCACAGGCCGGGCGTTGCCTGTACCTGGGGTTCCGCCCGCCGCTCGGTGTGTCAGTCCCGCCATCCGTTTGCCCATTCAGCCACCCGCCTTTTCGGTCAGCTGACTCCTCAGGCACTTACCCAGCGCGTCCTGTGCCGGGCTGCAGGCTCAGGAGTCGGACGCGCGCCAGCAGGCTCCTTCCTGCCATTTCTCACGCGGCCAAAGCTCGCTTTTGAGTCGGGTCTCAGCCTTTCTCTTGGCTCCCCGAGTCTGGGCTGGATCGTTTTTCAGTCACTCTAAGAACAGCTCCTGCCTTCCCCCTTATAGTTTTGGTCACAATGAAGTCAGGTAATTATGTATGCTTTCTATTTAACGTCTGCCTCTTCCTACTGTTTTTAAGTTCTGTAATGGCAAAGACACTGTCTTATTTTATAACTCTTCGCTCAGCACTTGGCACAAATACCTGCACAAATAGGCACTCAAATATCAAATGTGAGGAGAACAAAGACCCTCTTCTGAAGGGTTCTTTGATTTGGTGGGGAGTCCAAATGTGAAAAGGCATTTTAGCAGAGTAGGCAACTAAGTAAGGACTCTGGAGTCAGATTATTTGGTTTCAGAACATTCCAGACTACATCACTTACAAGGCACATGACCTGGAACAAATTATGTAACCTCTCTAGTCTTCAAGTGAACGGTTGAACTTACACTATAGAGTGCTGTGAAGATGAAATAAGACACTTAAAGCCGGTAGACAGGGCTTGACTCCCGTGAAGCCTCAATTAGCGTTTTCTATTACAATTAAGTAAGCAAACAGATACATTATCTGTTACATGACATTGTAATACAGGTACATTATAATAACAGTGATGCTGCTGCAGTCAGGATTGGCCAAAAGTACCCTGGAGGTTCCATCTGGGTTGCTTGGATGAGGACTGGGGACTCACTTTCTCCCAAAGGGAAGGGCTGTATCTAAGCTCACCTTGGTTAGAAGGTTTTTGTTTTTACTTTTAAAAAACTGGTGAGAAGAATGTGATCAGGTTTACAATGTGTAAAGATCACTCTGGTTACAATGTAGATAACAGACTGATGGGGACTGAGTGAATGCGGGAAGCCAGTGGTGATTACTGGGTTGAAGATGGTGGCAGAGATGGGGAAGGGCAGATTCTTTAAGAGGAAATAAAATCAACAGGATTTAAAGGAAGGAAGGAGGTGGGGGAAAGGACCGTGTTAGGGATGCTTCCATGTTTCTGGGTATGCAGCCAAATGGATGTTCCTACTTCTTGAGAAGGACCACTGGGAGAGGAGCAGGGAAGAATCATGAGTTGGTTATGCACGTGACGAGTTTGAGGTCCTTTTGAGAAATTCAAGAGTAGTTATGATGGGAGTGAGGAACCGTGAGTAAACAGCTCAGGAGCTCAGATGGGAGGTCTAGACTGAATGGTAACCAAAGATTAGGATGAAGTTGCCTAGGAGGAAAGTAGAGAGTGAAAATAGAGGACTTAGGGTTCATCTGATGGACCGATGTAGCGGAGGGTGAACCTGTGAAGGTGATGGGGAGGGAGCAGAGATGAGTCTTTATGACCAAGATCTTCCCTCAGCCACACACCCATGGAGGACTAGTTGGTTAGGCATAATATTTACATTAAAAATTGAATAATATCACAAACATTAAAAGGCAAGGGACATAACATAGAGTAATGGTCACTAAATGAAAAACGCACATTAATGTGATGTAGCTCTTGAGAAATGCTATGTACACATCCATGCACAGATCTGACAATGCATTGATTGTCACAAAATTTTATTTAAGAAAAACTTTTGTTTTCCTATTACTCTACTCAGAGTAAGATGCGATGAAATGGCTGGGCAAAGCTCCTAAATGGTGCTTTGCCAGATATTAATAGATTTTTCATACACATCTGAACACAAAAAACCTAGGGATATTTTTCCTTTTAATTTTCTAGTGTAAAATACTAGACACCAAGCATGATGGCTCATGCCTGTCATCCCAGCACTTTGGGAGGCTGAGGCAGGTGGATCATGAGGTCAAGAGATCGAGACCATCCTGGCCAACATGGTGAAACTCTGTCTCTACTAAAAATACAAAAATTAGTTGGGCGTGGTGGCGCACACCTGTAATCCAAGCTACTCTGGAGGCTGAAGTAGGAGAATGGCTCAAACCCAGGAAGTGGAGATTGCAGTGAGCCAAGATTGAGCCAATGCACTCCAGCCTGGTGACAGAGCGAGACTCTGTCTCAAAA
>NW_016107763.1:790114-799357 GCF_001604975.1 Cebus imitator
TTTTTTTTGCATGAGTAAAGGAGCTAATTGTTTCTCCTCAATTCTTAGTGAATGTCATGATTGCTGCAGGGAACTTTGCACTGATGGGGTTAAGAGCATTTATCTCCTTAAGGTCTATTCTTTTCATAAGGTTTTTACATCTGTTTCTATAGCTCTGGCCCTTAGTAATCATTCAGTTCTTCATAGTAGCTTGTGCTCTGTTACCCTTTTGAGTAAACATATGTTTTTCTTTTAAGTAAATCAGTAAATAAGTTAGCATTTCTGGTGAGGTAGAGGGGGGATTGGAAGCCCTGTTAGAGATGTATTTTTATGAACATATGATGCTGCTTTTTTTTTTAAAGAAAAAAAAATGAGGGAAGAAAATAACAAGCCAACCAATATTTCATTTAAACCTGTGAGTAGGTGTGATGTGGTACTGATAAGAGTGTATATTTTGTGTATTTAAAGTGGAGAGCTCTATAAATGTTTATTAAGTTTACTTGTTCCAGATCTGCGTTCAAGTCCTGGATATCCTTGTTAATTTTCTGTCTCGTTGATCTGTCTAATATTGATGTTGAAGTCTCCCACTATTATTGTGTGGGAGTCTAAGTCCCTTTATAAGTCTTATGTATCTGGTTGTTCCTGAATTGGGTGTGTATATATTTAGGATCGTTAGCTCTTCTTGTTGCATTGATCCTTTTACCGTTATGTGATGTCCTTCTTTGCCTCTTTTGATCTTTGTTGCTTTAAAGTCTATTCTATCAGAGGCGAGAATTGCAACTCCTGCTTTTTATTTATTTATTTATTTTTGCTCTCCATTTTGTTGGTAAATATTTCTCCATCCCTTTGTTTTGAGTCCTTGTGTTTCCTTGCATGTAAGATGGGTCTGGATGCAGCATACCGATGGGTTTTGGCTGTGTCTTTTGATTGGGGGATTTAGTTGATTTAAATTTAGGATTAACAATAATGTATGTGAGTTTAATACTGCCATTTGATGTTAGCTGGCTGTTTTGCCCATTAGTTAATGTAAATTCATCATTATGTTCTGCTCTTTACTTTTTGGTATATTTTTGGAAAGGCTGATACTGGTTGTTTCTTTCTATGTGTAGTGCTTCTTTCAGAAGCTCTTGTAAAGCAGGCCTGGTGGTGATGAAATCTCTGAGTACTTGCTTGTTCACAAAATATTTTATTTTTCCTTCGCCTGTGAAGCTTAGTTTGGCTGAATATGAAATTCTGGGTTGAAAGTTCTTTTCTCTCTCTCTTTTTGTTTTTTTAATAGGGACAGAGTCTCACACTGTCACTCAGGCTGGAATTCAGTAAAGCAATCATGCTTACTGTAGCCTCGACCTCACAGGCTCAAGCAATCCTCCCACTTCAGCCTCCTGAGTAGCTGGGACCACAGGTGAGTGCCACTACACCTGGCTAATTTGTAAATGTTTTGTGGGGATGGCATCTCACTATGTTACCCAGGCTGGTCTCAAACTCTTGGACTCAAGTGATCCTCCTGCCTTTGGCTTCCCAAAGTTCTGGGATTACAGGCATGAGCCATCATGCTTGGTCTCTAGTATTTTACACTAAAAAATTAAAAGGAAAAATATCCCTAGGTTTTTTGTGTTCAGATGTGTATGAAAAATCTATTAATATCTGGCAAAGCACCATTTAGGAGATGCTGCTTTGTAGGCATCTCAGCTCTACATTTCTTAATGAATAGCTCAGCAAATAGCACAATCATCCTCCAGCCACCAGGGCCAGCCACAAACTTACGTCCTGGACCCCTCTCTCTTCCAATCCCTTATACAGTATGTCAAGTCCAGTCAAATCACCCATCTTTTTATCTTTTGCCTCCTATGGCTCAATCTCTCATTGTCTCTCTCCTGAATGGTTGCAACAAACCCCTTCCCATGTCTTCTCCACACCACTCTGTGGGTAGGCACACAGACCTTCCAGCCATCACTGTGGCGGTGGGGATCAAATGCAAGCTATGTAGCACAACCTCTTAGACCTCTTCTCTCACCATTCATTATCTATGCTCAGGCTCTGGCGCAGGGTCTTTAACCTGGCTACTCATCAGAAGCTCTTGTGGCACTTATCAAAGCCCCACCCATGGAGATTCTGATCCAGGAAGTCTGTCTTGGGGTTTATGTTCCATGGCTGATTTTGAGCCATAGTCAGAAATAACAACCAATTAGTCTGGTCTCCCCAGACTACCTTCAGTTTTCTCAGTGGGCCACATTCTCTCATACCTACTGTTCTCTTTGCCTGAGTGACCTTCCTCTCCATCTCACTTAGCTCACTCTTAGCAGACTCTGCTGAGATGTCTCCAGGCAGCTCTTTCTGGCTCTTCCCATCCCTCTCTCCTTGGTCTTGGTCAGCCATCTTTCCCTTCTGCTACCTTGACTACTTACCTCTGTCCTTGGATTTATCACTGTGTTTACCTGTTGCTTTCCAATACTACACTAAGAGTCATTTGGGACAGATATTTTAATTCTGAGACTTCTCTTTAATACACTGCGTAGCACACAGTAAATGCTCAAGTATTTGTTGAAAAAATCCATTTTTCTTTGTGCTGTTTCAGAACCTTGTGACTCAAGAATATTTTTTCCTTGTTTGTACCTTGACCTTGCCCATTCTCCATGGTCCCTTCCTGACATTTCACCATCATTTCTAATTTAGTATCCACCAAGATTGTCCTGGACATCAACCCATTCTGTAATAAAAATAAATAAAAAGAGCAAGTGCTGTAGAGTTGAGCAACCTGGGTTTATATCTCGACTTTGCTATTTACCAGTTTGTAGGCTTGGACAAATTACTTGGCTTTTGGGAAACTTAGTTTCCTCATTTGTAAAATTGAGATGATAACACCTTATGATGTTATTCTTAAGCTCCAGTAAAACAGTATTTGTAAAGTGCCTGGTCCATAGTAGGTGGTTATTAAGTGTGAGTTCCCTTCTTTTGGGATACCCCATAACTAATAGAAATAGCTAAAGACTTTGGTTGCAGCCTAGTTCTGCTGTTCACTGGCTGTGTGTCTTTGGTCAGCTTATGACTTTCAGTAGCCCTGTTAGGAAAATGGGCATAATTTTGATTGTCTTATAGAGTTAGGAAAAGCATATAAAATTTATGTTAAGTATCCAGCCAGTGCTTAATAAAATGGTGGTTATTTCTGAGATGTAATCATATACTGTAGTGTTTTTCTTGTGTTCTATAATCTACAAGCACTATTTTATCATCCCTAATGTTGTTCCTAACAGTATTACTAAAGGTCAAATTGATTTTGGCCATACTCACACTTTCTCTTTCACATCCTGAAAAAATCCTGAATCATCTATAAGTATATCATTTATGTGGAAGCCCCCTGTTAGTTTTCTGTACAGTGCTATGCTTCCTGGCAACTGACCTTCAAAAACTTGTATTTATATTCCAAGTGCCTATTTTCCCTGTGTTACAGGAGCATTGTTCACCCTCAGGAGCATCCTGAAGAGTTGGAATTCTGAAGGAATCTCTCAGACGCAAATCTCTACCTGGGCAGGCTTTTCAGACTATCTCTGCCCAGAATGTCAGGAGAGGCCACAGTCTTGGCTTACCGTGCCCCAGAAGAACAGGAAGGACTTATAGTTGTCAAGGTTGAAGAAGAAAATTATGTTTGGGGCCAGGACTTTGGCCTTCAGGGAAACTCCTGGAGCCAAGAGGTATTACGGCAGCAGTTCAGGCAATTTAGTTACTCTGACTCCACTGGCCCTCGGGAAGCTCTGAGCCGGCTCCGAGACCTTTGCTGTCAGTGGTTGAGGCCAGAGGTGCACTCCAAGGAGCAGATCCTGGAGTTGCTGGTGCTGGAGCAGTTCCTGACCATCCTTCCTGAGGAGCTGAAAGCTTGGGTGCGAGAGCATCGGCCAGAGAATGGAGAGGAAGCCGTGACTATGCTGGAGGAGTTGGAAAAAGAACTCGATGAGCCAAGGCAACAGGTAAGAGGTAGATATTTTTGTTTGTTTGATCTATTGTTAAGTAATGGGGAATCCATTGTGACTGGGGCGTTGACTCAGCTCTCAGAAAATTACACATTTTCTTTTTTTTGGGTTATTAATTATTCACTCATTGGGTTCAAGTCACTAGGACTCTTAAGTCCTATTTTTTTTTCTGTAATCATTTGAATGAGTTTTTGATTCTTCTTATGCTGCCCTGTTGCTCTAGGAGTTTTCTACTTGTGTATCCTCAGAATGATAGTGCTGGTACTTGATTACTCCTAGGACACAGCTCATGGCCAAGAAATGGTCTGGCAGGAAATGACATCCACAGGAGCACTGAAGTCTCTGAATAGCCCGCTGAAGCCCTTACAGAACCAGTGCAAGAGTGAGACTCAGGAGCCTGAGGCTATCCAGGAGAGAGGTGAGAAGCCCCAGTCTATTTGGGGTTGAGGATGGAGGTGAGAACTGTCATCTGTGGCATGGTTCATTCTTAATGACAGCCACTTGTGGTTATCACCAAGTGTTGTGGAAAGGCTTCTTTGCCTAGAAATATTCTTCCTTTGTCTATGTTTAGAATCTGAAATTCAAGTATCATTTATAACTTTGGGTTAAGAATTAAAGTCTTTAGTAAAGTTCTATAATACCCATAATTATTTTTTTCTCTCCTTTTTTTTTTTTTTTTTTTTTGATGGGTTTTTATCAGCTAAGTCAACCAGCTCTTAACACATATTTTACTTGTTACGATATTACTCTTTTTGTGATGGGGTCTCACTGTATCACTCAGGCTGGAGTACACTGGTACAACCACAGCTCACTGCAGCAGCAGCCTTGAAGCCCTGGGTTCAAGTGATCCTCCTGCCTCAGCCTCTAGAGTAGCTAGGACTACAGTTGTACACCGCCATGCCTGGCTAAATATCCATAATATTCAAAGATCAATATTCTGTTATTTAATTTTGGTTTCATTGGCAAGGCAGTCCCTAAGATGGACATGAATACTGTATCAGTAATAGAAACCATATAATCACTTGAACAGGGAAAGTTTAATATTAAGAATTATTAACTGCTAAGTGTTAGAAAGTCAAATTCCAAAGAATATAGGAATAATAGATATAGAGTGTCTCTAGGGCTGAAGCAGAACATACAAGGTAGGAACAAATCTGCAGGAGGGTGTCACAACTTCCCCTTCCCTGCCAGGGCTGAGATCCAGGCCTTGCTGGAGAGGGCACAGCTATAGTCCACTGGATGGAGATGCCACTGCAGTGCTGAGCTGGCAGAACTCATTGAGGAGCCACACTCTGGGGTGCTAGAAGCTCCTCATGGGGAGATGACCTGGTATGGAACTCGCTGGGAAGCTACCCATAGGGATAGTGTCTTTGGAAATCATTGGGGTGTCCACTGCTAGGTGTCCCATATGCTACAGAAACAAACACAAAGAACATGCCAGAACCAGGAAGAAAAGCCCTTTTTTCCAGTTCCTCTGCAACCCCGTCCATTGATAAAGCTCACATCATGCCATCTGGCAAATGTTCCACTATCACATACAGGGCAATGAAGTGTAGATTTGAAACTGAGGCAATAAATTGATAGCTGTCACAGATGCCAAGGATTAGAACTGAAAAGACTTTATGTTATTGGCAAAATTATCCTTATTGGCAGCAGATAAATTAGGCCTATTAGCTTGTTCTTATTAATCTTTTGTTACATCTGACTACACTTCTGATTTCGTCTTCACCAAGCAATTTTGTTAACTTCCCATGAAGCTTAGGTATAATAAGAAAATACATTCATTCAGTGTGGTCCATGTGATGGTTATATTACTCATTAATTCTCATTCTGGTTTTATTATTGAGTTTCATGGGCTTAGTTAATGAGCATCTATCCCAAAAGATAAATCTATTTTTTGTATGATGATAAAATTAGGTATATGTGGACATAAGCCCAAGGGCCTGATGCTGGACCTCAGCAGTTCACCAAAGGAATCCTTATCATCCATTCACTGAATTCTTCTGGGAAACTCCCTCCCAACCTTCCCTAGGGATCATACCCTGATACTACCATTAGTCAAGCAGGCCTTCTTAAGTATCTTCGGAACCAAGCAGGTGCTACATTAAAATGGGCTTTGAAAATTCATCTTAAAAGAGGCAAAGGAGGAAGTCAAACTGTTTCTCTTTGCAGATAGCATGATTCTATGTCTAGAAAACCGCATTGTCCCAGCCCCAAAGCTTCTTAAGCCAATAAGCAACTGCAGCAAAGTCTCAGGATACAAAATCAAGGTACAAAAATCACAATCATTTCTATATACAGAGATTCTTATATCTCTATGCCTATACTGCACACTTGTACAACAATAGACAAGTAGAGAGCCAAATCATGATTAACTCCCAATCACAATTGCTACAAAGAGAATAAAATACCTAGGAATACAGCAAACAAGGGAAGTGAAGGGACTCCTCAAGGAAGACTACAAACCACTGCTCAAGGAATTCAGAGAGGACATCAACATTGGAGAAACATTCCATACTCATGGTTAGGAAGAATCATATCATGAAAATGGCCATACTGCCCAAAGTAATTTGTAGATTCAATGCTATTCCCATTAAACTACCATTAACATTCTTCACAGAATTGGAAAAAAAAAACCCTACTTTAAAATCTATATGGAACCAAAAAACAACCCTTATAGCTAAGACAATCCTAAGCAAAAGAACAAAGCTGGAGGCATTATGCCACCTGCCTCAATCTGTATTATGAGGCTACCATAACCCAAACAGCATGGTACTGGTACAAAAACAGACACAGACCAATAGAACAGAGTAGAGATCTGAGAAATAAGACTGCACATCTACAACCAGCGGATATTTCACAAACCTGACAAAAGCATTGGGGAAAGGATTCCCTATTTAATAAGTGGTGATAGGAAAATTGGCTAGCCATACACAGAAAATTGAAACTGATCCCTCCTTTACACCTTATACAAAAATTAACTCAAGATGGACTAAAGACTTAAATATAAAACCAAACCTATAAAATCCCTAGAGGAAAATCTAGGTAATACCATTCAGGGCGTAGGCATGGGCAAAGATTTCATGACAAAAATGTCAAAAACAATTGTAACAGAAGCAAAAATTGACAAATGGGATGTAATTATACTAAAGAGCTTCTGCACAGCAAAAGAAACTATTATCAGAGTGAACAGATAACCTACAGAATGGGAAAACATTTTTGCAATCTATGTAACAAAGGTCTAATATCCAGGATCTACAAGAAACTTAAACAGATGTCCAAGACAAAACCAAACAACCCCATTAAAAAGTGGGCAAAGGACATTATGAATAGAGACTTCTCAAAAGAAGACATTTATGCACCAACAAACATGAAAAATAGCTCAACGTCACTGATCATTAGAGAAATGCAAATCAAGACCACAATGAGAAACAATCTCACGACACTCAGAACGGCGATTATTAAAAAGTCAAAAAACAGCAGATGCTTGCAATGCTGTGGAGAGGTAGGAACACTTTTACAGTGTTGGTAGGAATGTAAATTAGTTCAATAATTGTGGAAAACAATGTGGCAATTCCTCAAAGACCTAGAACCAGAAATACCATTTGATCCAGAAATACCATTTGATCCATTACTGGATATATACATTCAAAGGAATATAAATTATCCTATTATAAAGATATATGCATGCATATGTTCATTGCAGCACTATTCACAATAGCAAAGACATGGAATCAACCCAAATGCCCATCAATGATAGACTGGATAAAGAAAATGTGGTACATATACACCATGGAATACTATGCAGCCATAAACAAGAATGAGATCACGTCCTTTGCAGGGACATAGATGGAGCTTGAAGCCATTATCCTCAGGAAACTAACACAGGAACAGAAAACCATACACCACATGTTCTCACTTATAAGTGGGCGCTGAACAGTGAGAGAACATGGAAACAGGGAGGAGATCAACACACACTGGGCCAATGGGGGTCAGAGAGAAAGCATCAGGATAAATAGCTAATACATGTGGGGCTTGATAGGTACAGCAAACCACCATGGCACACATTTACCTATGTGACAAACCTGCACATCCTGCACATGTATCCTGGAACTTAAATAAAAGAAAATTCATCTCCTTAAGTCCTCTGTCTTAAATCAGGTAAATGTTGAAATCATTTAGATAGATTATTTCTACTTTCTTTTTTTAAGATCTTGAGGAACAGAGACTGTGGTAATTTCTTAAGTGCCTCTTGGACTTTTTCATATTGCTATTACAGGATGAGTTGTGTCCCTCCAAAATTTGTATATTGAAGCTCTAACCCCCACCCAGAACCTTAGAGTATGACTGTATTTTTTTAGACATAGGACCTTTATAAAGGTTAAAATGAGATCATTAGGGTGGGCTTAATCCAAAATAATTGATGTCCTTAAAAGAAAAGATTAGGGCACAACACAGACCAAGGGTTGATCTTGTGGGACCTAGAAAGAAAGTGGCCATCTGTGGCCGGGTGCAGTGGCTCATGCTTGTAATCCCAGCACTTTGGGAGGTTGAGGCAGGCAGATCACTTGAGGTCAAGAGTTCGAGACCACTGTGAAACCTCATCTTTACTAAAAATACAAAAATTAGCCGGGCGTGGTGGTCCATGCCTATAGTCCCAGCTACTTGGGAGGCTGAGACAGGAGGATCACCTGAGCCCAGAAAATGGAGGTTGCAGTGAGCCAAGATTACACCACTGCATTCCAGCCTGAGTGACAGAGTGAGACTTCTCAAAACCAAAAACCAAAAACCAAAAAAAAAAAAGTGGCCATCATCTGCAAGCCAAGGAGAGAGATTGGCCTCAGAAGAAACCAAACCTGCTGACACCTTGATCTTGGACCTCTAGCCTCTAGAATTGTGAGAAAAGAGATTTATGTTATTTACCACCCATTTTATGGTATTTTGTTATGGAAGCCCTAGCAAACATACTGTATTAAAGTTCTTTCTTGTGTCCATATGAAATACTCCCAGCTTTAATTTATTAAGAATCCACTTTCTTTTGTTTGTTTACAGAGTCCTCATAAAACACAATTTATACTTGAATGGAGTGAGTACACGACACTTTGATCTTGTTTTAACTAAGTCTCTCACTCCCTCTGATCCCATTTGTGTTCTGTCTGTCGGGATATCTTGCCGCTTTTCTCTGGACATGCTTCAGTTTCTCCACATTCATTTGAGGTTTGGGGATCAAGACAAAATAAAATACTCTAATGAGGATCTGACTGATTTAAAATATATTCACCCCCCCCAACCCTTATCT
>NW_016107763.1:799467-836745 GCF_001604975.1 Cebus imitator
TAGTAGAGACGGGGTTTCACCATATTGACCAGGATGGTCTCGATCTCTTGACCTTGTGATCCACCCGCCTCGGCCTCCCAAAGTGCTGGGATTACAGGCGTGAGCCACCGTGCCCGGCCATAACTTTTTATTTGTTTACTACTTCATAGTGGCAGTATATTATTGATTTAGTCAGCTTATCAGTAATAGTGGTTCTATCTTTCCAATGTCCTTGGCCTAAACAAGGTTTACTCATTCTCCGTTTATGCCTGGTCCCATGGTCATGAATGGCCTTGACTGGATTCCTCTTAAGTCTCCCTTATGCTAGTCTCTTTTCAGTCTTAAAGTCCTAGTCAGCCCTGCCTCTGAAGATTTAATGTGGATCCTTTTACAGCTTTCACCTAGGTCATGAGGTTTAAGTTGCTGGAGGGGCCCACTGTGTTATGGTTGTAAGAGTTATCATGCCATTTTTACAAACTTGAATTATAAGTTTCTTGTAGGTGTTTCACTAGCTTTATAGTTTGCCTTGCCAGAAGTAGAGCCTGAGATGGAGATTTGGGTGCAGGTGATTTATTGAGGATGTGTTCTTCAGGAAAAATCTCTAATGGAGGGAGAGAAGCAGGATTAGGAAGGGAAAAGAGCAAGCCGTGATGTGGTCTCAGTTACAATCAGCCTTGGTCTAATCCTTGGAGTGTTTCATGGGCCTCTGAAGCATAATTGCACTGCAGAATTGTCTCTTCTTGAGGCAGAGATGGGGCAATGAGGGAGGAAGGTACTTCCTGGGCCAAGTGGCTGTCATCAGCCAGGGTAACTCTACAGAAGGAGGCACTTCTGTGTAGTTAGGAGCTGTTTTAATCTGTTAGAATTGCTATAACAAAATGCCATCAACCAAATGGCTTGTAAACAACACAGATTTACTTCTTACAGTTCTGGAGGCTGAGAAGTTCAAGGTGCTAGCAGATTTGGTATTTGGTGAGGTCCCACTTTCTTATTGATGACACCTTTTCATGTTTCCTCACATGGTGTAAGGGGCAAATGAGCACCCTAGGCCCTTATAAAATGGGCATTAAGCCCTCAAGACCTAGTCACCTTCCAAAAAGCCATACTCCCTAATACCATCACCTTGGGGGTTAGGACTTCAACATATGAATTTTTGGGAGACAGAGACATTCAGATCATAGGAAGCCAAAATTCACAGTGGCTGAGGGAAGGAGACATCGTATTGGTAAAGGGGAACTAGGTGAGCAGTGGCATCACTGACATAGCATTAAGGCTAAAAGCATACTCCTCAATGTGCATTTGAAGACCACAACCCTAATTAAAAGGATTTTAAACCAAACAGGATGGAATTGCTCACTGAAGTGCTGAGCTGGCAGAACTCACTGAGGAGCCACCCCAGAGAACAAGTGGGAATAACAGGAGGTGTGTTAAAGAGAATAGCTAGCTGGGTGTGGTGGCTCATTCCTGTAGTCCCAGCACTTTGGGAGGCTGAGCCAGGAGGATTGCTTGAGCCCAGCAGTTCAAGACCAGTCTGGGCAACCTGGCAAGACCCCATGTCTACAAAAAATTTTAAAAATTAACTGGGTGGAATGATGTGCACCTGTACTCCTAGTTACTGGGGAGTCTGATGGGGGAGGATCTCTTGAGTCCAGGATTTCAAGGCTGCAGTGTCTTATAATTGTACCCTAAATTCCAGCCTGAGTGACAGGGTAAGACTCTGTTAAAAACAAACAAACAAACAAAAACAGAAGAGCTCTTCTAACAGAGAAACCTGTACTTTATTTCTTCTCCAAAGATCCTTCTATACATTTGTACCCCACCCTCCAGCCTCCAGACTTGGGCCTGATTATGAATCCGTTTTCATTCTTGGGAGATATTAATTGGATTCATTGGGTTATCACTATGCCAGTATTTCTAAATAAGTGACCATTTCTTATTGTAATCTTTCTTTTTCTTTGTTTTTGAGACAGTATCTTTCTGCTATGCAGTGGCATGATCTTGGCTCACTGCAACCTGCACATCCCAGGTTCAAGTGAATCTTGTGCCTTAGCCACCTGAGTAGCTGGGAATATAGGCATGCACCACCATGCCTAGCTAATTTTTCTATTTTTAGTAGAGACAGGGTTTTGCCAATTGGCCAGGTTGATCTTAGACTCCCCTGGCCTCAAGTGATCTGCCTGCCTCAGCCTCCAAAAGTGCTGGGATTACAGGTGTGAGCCACCATACCCAGCCTCTGATTGTAATCTCTATTTGTCTTTTCTAAGAATTACTCTAGTTAGCTATCTATTCTGATTTTTTAATATAATAATATATAGTTGAACAAATGAAAATCTTGATGTCTTCCTGATGTATACATCTGAGGTTAGATTTTCTCTGGTCTCATAATTTAACTTTATGTAGTTATAGAATTTGAAGATATATTTAAAGTAAGATAAGTTACATTGCTTTTCTGATTTTCATTGCCTTTAATTTTGTTCTAACACAATTATATTGTCACTTTATACCCTATAATTGGTACTCTTAATAATTTGACCTATTTCTTACTTTTAGAAAATTTATCATTAGGTTATCAGGCCTCTGACTTTAACGTATTTCGTACTTTTAATTTTTATGCCTTTATTATATGCAAGCATATTTTTTCATAAATGTTTTCTTTTTGAATAAGTGAAACTGAATAATTCAAATTTCTATCTAAAATTTAAGGGCAGTATGAATTTTAGAGGTGATGTTGTCTGTGTTTAATTTCTGGTAAGGAATAGGGAAACGGGAAGCCAGACAGCCCTCTCCTTTTGTCAGGTATCAGCTGTGATGCTTTTTTGTTGTGTTTGAAATGTTGTGAACTCAATATCAGAAATAGGTATTCATTTTTATATAAAAATATAATGCTTTTCCAAAGCCAAATTTAAATGATTTTTAAGTTACATTTCATTTCAGTGCAACTATGGCCCTGCATCCTTCCAATTGGGAAGGCAGATAGCATAAAGATTGCAAGCTTTGATGTTAAGAATGTTTATTTGAATCCTAACTCCAACAATTATTAATTCTGTGGCCTCACTTAGCTTCTCTGAGCCTGTTTCCTGATCTATAAAATGCATATACGTTTAGAGGACTTTTGGGAAGATGAGACCAACTTAACAATTTTTCAGAATAAAATAATTCAAGTTATATCAGCCATTTCTAGTCACTAGAAATCCCTAGATATAACCAGTAGATGGCTGATATAATATGCTCCATCTCTAGTAGCCTCCTATTATGAGTTACTGTAGTTATCAAGATAGATATCCAGTAACTCATAATGGGAGACTACTAAAGATGGGGCATGTTGTGTGAGAGCCAGAAGATTTGGCTCTGGGCAGTCATGTTTTTATGTATAAATGCTCAAAGAAGGAGTTGTCTCCACCCCTTTCTTCGGCCACTTATACATTTTAAGAAGTAAAACTATAAGATTCTTTTGTATCCATGGATGATTTAAGTGAAAAAAATTTTTAATGTTAAAAAAAATTCCCACCTGACTCAAGAATGAGTCAGGAACCTGTATGTCTTTTCTCTGGGTCTGTGTCTTATTCTGTTTGCTTATAATGATTTGATTCATTTGAAACCTATCAGACTCTGAAATTGCTTTAATGCTTTCTAGTTCCTGCCCCCTACCTCTGTTCAGTGCTAACTCTCAGAGTATTTCCTAATCATATCTTCTGCTCTCTGATGTTGCTAGGAGACCACAGATTTAAGCCTCTTAGATATCTTTCTTTATCCTGACCATTTCTTTTTACTTTTTCCCCCCATTATCTCATTATCTAAAAATGCATCTTCCCTAACCCAGGATTGTCTCCTGGCTTCCTGGTTTATCAGCAATATTACTGTTTGTCACTATTTCCTCTAACTAATATCTTGTTCACTGTCACTCTTCTCCAATACTAATTCATTTCTTTGTCTACATTACTCTCTGAGGGGGGCCGTATTTTGCTACCCCAGGCTACTTCTCTGATTTCTAGATTGGGAATCTAGTTTTCAGAATTGTCCTTTTAATAGATAAATATCTATTTCATTAGGTTTATTTTCTGTTCCTGCTACAACAGTTTCCTTTCTTCTGTCATGGGAAGTAAATGCTACCTGCACTTTCTATTCACATTTGTAGACGGCAAGATGGTGGCTGGCAAAGTGTTGATGGCAAAGCAAGAAATTATTGAATGTGTAGCCTCAGCAGCTATGATATCTCCAGGAAAACTTCCTGGGGAAACACCTTCCAAACAGATAGTTGAAGAAGCTTTGGGAGGTCTGGACAACTCTAAGAAGCAAAAGGGTAATGTTGCAGGGAACAAAATCAGTCAGCTTCCTTCTCAGGAAAGACATTTTACTCTGTCAACCTTTAACAAAAGAATCCCCACAGAACACAGTGTCCTTGAATCTCATGAGAGTGAAGGAAGTTTCAGTATGAATTCAAATGATATTACACAACAGAGAGTTCACACTGGGGAAAAACTCTATGAGTGCTTTGACTGTGGGAAAGCTTTTTGCCAGAGCTCAAAGCTGATCAGACATCAGAGAATTCATACTGGAGAGAGACCTTATGCATGTAAAGAATGTGGCAAAGCCTTCAGTTTGAGCTCAGACCTTGTTAGACATCAAAGAATTCATAGTGGTGAAAAACCTTATGAATGTTGTGAATGTGGAAAAGCCTTCAGGGGCAGCTCAGAGCTCATCAGGCACCGGAGAATCCATACTGGAGAGAAGCCTTATGAATGTGGAGAATGTGGGAAAGCCTTCAGCCGGAGCTCAGCCCTTATTCAGCATAAGAAAATTCACACAGGAGATAAAGGCTATGAATGTATTGAGTGTGGTAAGGCTTTTGGTAGGAGCTCTATCCTTATTGAACATCAAAGAATTCACACTGGAGAGAAACCTTATGAATGTAATGAATGTGGAAAATCCTTCAATCAGAGCTCAGCCCTCACCCAGCACCAGAGAATTCACACTGGAGAGAAGCCTTATGAATGTAGTGAATGTAGAAAAACATTTAGGCATAGGTCAGGCCTTATGCAGCATCAGAGAACACACACCAGAGTTTAACTCTGTGGGTAAGAGTTGTACAATTGTGAAATGCAAGAAATTCACTGTAGGGGTGAGACTCCACAGAAAATAGAAGTTTCCTGAGAGCAGGACTTCTGTCCTTCCAGCCCAGTTCAGTACTCCAAGAGGACATCCACACAAAGATGTTTGTTATGATTATTGACGTGTTGAATGGAAGAAAACTTTACCCAGGTCTTCTCCAAAAAGAATGGTAGATATTTCCTTGAAATGCCTAACCCATTTCCAGATAAGACCTATCAGTATCCCCTTCACTCCACTCTCTGCCAACTCAGATACAGTTTCCACTGGGCATCTTCACAGTAGTGTCAGGATTGGGACAGATCTTGAAAGAGCATCTTATAAGATGGCAAATGTACCTGGAAAGAGCATTTGTATTTTGGCGGGTGAAGGCATGTGTTGAGAGTTACTCAACTATCTGAAATGTTGGATTCAGAGATTGTGAAATACTGAATTATGCTATTAGTTTAATAGTATCTGAGGCAGTTAAATAGTACCTAAGGAATGCTGCCTCATTCTGCCCCCTTGCCAGTTCTCTCCTCAACCCTGAGTTTCCTGCTGAGGTCAATGCAGGTCTACTTGTTTATTGAGCACCTGCTATGTGCTATGCATTGAGTTGAACATGGTCATTGCCCTCCAAGAGTTAAGGGCTAATAGGATATGCATATATACTAAACAGTAATTACAGTAAAGTGTGATAAATGCTTTGGTAGGAAAAATGCAGGATTCTGGCAAAGTACATGGCAGAGATACCTAAACATGGTCTATGAATCACTAAAGACTTCCTGGATGTGATGACATCGCAGTTAGACCTAAAGGTGGGTAGAAGGTAGCAAGAGCAGGGGAAAAGAGAAGAACAGGATCTAGAGACACCCCTTCATCACGACTCTACTGCAGAAATTGTCATAGACCTATTTTTTTTTAAAGGAACCTGAGGGAGTAATTCAACAAATATTTACTGCCCTCAAGTATAATAGCTCAGGGTCTGCAAGCCTGGTAAGGAGGGGAGGGGGCAGGGAATGGGGAATAGTGGAGCCTGGGAAGGCAGATCACTGTGTTTCTTTATGCTTCCCACTTCCTGAGTCCCAGAGTCATGAGACACAAACACTCTAGTCCCCACTGTCTCTTGGGCCTCTGATATGCATTCTTTCCCTATGTGTATACATGCCCGCAGATCACTGTGTTCCTTTATGCTTCCCACTTCCTGAGTCCCAGAGTCATAAGACATACTCCAGTCCCCACTGTCTCTCGGGCCTCTGATACGCATTCTTTCCCTGTGTGCATACATGCCTTTTCCCATCAGATGCACCGGAGTCTCCCACCACACTAATTCTGAGCACTTTAGGGTCTCATAGGTCACGCTGGGTCTAGGATAGGCTCCCCAACTCTGTGATTGTAAGTAGAAAAAGGGAAACCAAACACATGGGGATTCTGAGCCAGGCTTTATGGTAACTAATTCCTGCTGCAGAGAAGAGTCCTGATGAAGGGGTGTCTCCAGATGCTATCTTATCTTCATTGTATGTGCTATAACCTCTGCCTGTAAGTCTCTCTGCTAATTTTTATTTTGGCATTTTTAATTAACCCACAATTGCTGAGGGCAATTAATTATCTAAGAGAAAGTTTGATTCCTCTACTAAGATGTCCTTCTAGATGGTGTCATTTCTAAAGAAGACTTGTAATCACTGCTTCTATTAGTCCATTTTCACATTGCTATAAAGA
The DNA here is from genome assembly GCF_001604975.1 of Cebus imitator. NCBI lineage: Eukaryota > Metazoa > Chordata > Mammalia > Primates > Cebidae > Cebus > Cebus imitator. The sequence continues at coordinate 806,251 of NW_016107763.1, forward strand.
TACTGCCCCAGACTGGGTAATTTATAAACAATAGAGGTTTAATTGGCTCACAGTTCTGCAGGGCTGGGGAGGCCTCAGGAAACTTAAATCATGGCTGAAGGTGAAGCGGAAGCAGGCATCTTCTTCACAAGATGGCGAGAGAGTGAGTGCAGGGGAAATGCCAGGCACTTACCAAAAAAACAGATCTCATGAGAATTCACTCACTATCATGAGAACAGCAAGGGGGAAATCTGCCCCTGTGATCCAATCATCTCCCACCAGGTTCCTCCCTCAACACCTGGGGATTACAATTCAAGATGAGATTTGGGTGGGAACACAGAGCCAAACCATATTACTGCAGTTGTGGCTAATAGGGGAGGTGAAATTTAGGGGACAATTCATTCCCTTTGTGTCTAGAGGTTGTGCAGTTATCAAGTGAGGTAGATCAGAAGTCTAAAGGGATCCTTCAAATGGATAGCGAGTTGCCTTTTCCTATAGGTGACAATCAGATTTAATGTTTTAAATATCATTTAATAGGTTTCTCTCCTGATTGTGAATTCTAAATATTGGTAATACAGAAAATGAGAAAGCGTAAACCACCCCGAATCTCATTGTCCATAGAAACGTTAACATTTTGGAGTACTGTCTATTAGTGTTTATTTTTCCCAATCCTATTATTTTTAGTAAAACTGTTTAGTAAATAATTTTTGGTAACTAATTTCAAAATTTATACTTTTGAGTGTATACTTCAACTGTTTATTATTAGAATGTAATGAAAGATGTAATAAAACTTGAGTTTTAAAAGTTTGCTTTGAAATTATTCACTCAGGAATAGGGAACACAACATGCATGGAGCTAATGATACGAGGATGGGGAAGAGGTTGTGGGAAGAAGACAGGGAATTGGTGTTCTCAGTTTCTATTTCCTGGGCCAAAAAATGTCAGTAAACTAAAATAGCCAGTCTCTGGGGCTGCGGTTAACCAAAGTGAGAGGGCATCTGAGATTCAGTTGTTGTTGAAAGACAATGGGAATGAGAGCAAGAAGGGTCATCTTTAAACATAAACACATCCTATGTCCATCAGAATGAGGACTTTCTCGTCCTGTTAGAGGAGGTGGCCACATGTACCAGATTGGAATCTTCAACACTAGTTGCTGAGAAAGACCAAACTTAGACCTGTGGACCTGCCATGACTTCCTTCTTCCCTCAGCAGGTTCTCCTTGAGCTCAGAGAGATGAGGGTCAGATTTGCTTTAAATTTCCAATCCTTTCAGCTGGATGTGTTAGTCGCAGGCAATGGAAATGAGGAAGGTGGGGAAAGGCAGGAAACCAATGTTATTGCCTAAATTGCACATTATCTTCTAAAATCTGTGTAAGATTCATTTAAGGTAGACATTATTACTCCCCAGACTGCTTCTATACCAAGAGAAACAGGACAGCCCTGAGCAGAAGGGAAAGGCATGAATTACTTTTCTTCCAAGAGTGGTGAAGGAAGAAAAAATTTCCTTTGACATCCACCTTATATTCGTGCCCCTTCCATTTCATAAAAAATGGAATGTTGAATACATCAGCTTCTTTAAAGTGAGAGTCTAGAGTTGGAAGGTGACTTGCTTATGGCTACAGAATACATGGAAAAGCTCTAATAATAAAAGACCTTCAAAGATCTCCACTTCAAAGCTATTGCTTTTCTGAACTGTAAATCTTTCAGGCAAGTAATTGCTTTTGCACGAGGATTTATAATTTGTAGACTTTTTAATATACTATGTGTGAGATGGATATGTTTGCCATTGTCATTTTACCAATGATGAAGGGATCGGAATTAACAAGTTAGCTAATTTCCTGAGACTTGGAAGAAACAGAGATGCTATGAAAAGCAAGTTGTTTCAGATTTTACTCCTGTTGCCCAGACTGGAGTGCAGTCATGCAATCTCAGCTCACTGCAACCTCAGCCTCCCAAGTAGCTGGGATTACAGGCATGCACCACTATATCCGGCTAATTTTGTATTTTTAGTAGAGATAGAGTTTCTCCATGTTGGTCAGGCTGGTCTTAAACTCCTGGCCTCAGGTGATCTGCCCAACTCAGCCTCCCAAAGAATTGGGATTACAGGTGTGAGCCACTGTGCCCGCCAGCAAGTGCCTTTTAAAATATTTTCTCAAGTATCCTGGACTTCCATTCACTTTTCCTCCTAAGAGTATTAGATATTTACTATAGAAAAATTTGGAAAACACACAGAAAAACACCAGAGAAAAATTACATCACCTACAACCTCAGCACCCAGAGATAACCAGTATAGCACTTTGAGTTTAAATATTTTCAGTATTTTTAATGCATAAATATATATTTTACATGGGATCATATGGTACATATTGTAATATTTTTACTTAACAATATAGCATGAATACTTCATTTAATATTAGTTGACATCAGTTTTTTTTTCTGAGACAGAGTCTTGCTCTGTTACCCAGGCTGGAGTACAGTGGTACAATCTCGGCTTACTGCAACCTCCACTGCCCGGATTCAAGCAATTCTCGTCTCAGTCTCCCGAGTAGCTGGGACTACAGGCACATGCCACCACGCCCGGCTAATTTTTTTGTATTTTTAGTAGAGACAGAGTTTCACCATATTGGTCAGCTGGTCTCAAACTCCTGACCTCAGGTGATCCACCTGCCTTGGCTTCCCAAAAGTGCTGGGATTACAGGCGTGAGCCACTGCGCCCAGCCTGTTGAAATCAGTTTTAACAGCTTTTAGGATTTTGCATACATTCATGATGGTTTCTGAAATATACATCTCCAGGTACAAAGTGAAAAGGCAATGCTTAAGGCTTCTGGTATTGATTGCCAGAGACAGTATGTATTCATGTCTTACCAACAGCATTAGAGTCCCAATGTCCCTGAATCCCTGTCAGTTTTATAAAGAAAAGTATCATCTCACCTCTTGCTTTAATATACATTTTAACTGTAGTGAGGTTGAACATTTATGTATTGTTCATTGGCACTTATTTTGTGATTTTCCTACTTTTAAGTAGCATTTTTTTTCTACTGGAACTTATGGGGAGACAGTATACTGAAGTGGCTCCACAGTCAGGTTCTGAGTTCAAATTCTGGCTTCCCCACTTTATAGATATATGACCTTTAGCCTTCATTTCCTCATCTGCTACCTATGTACTGTGATGAGAAGTAACATTAATAAGGGTATACAAAGCCCTTAGCAAGTATCTATTACATTTCTTTTTTTCCTTTTTTTGGTTTGGAGACAGGGTCTTGCTCTGTCTCCCATGCTGGAGTGCAGTGGTGTGATCTCAACTCACTGCACCCTTGACATCCAGGGCTCAAGTAAACCTCTCACCGCAGCCTCCCAAGTAGTTGGGACTACAGGCATGCATCACCATACCTGGCAGATTTGATTTTTTGTAGAGATGGGGTTCTTGCTATGCTGCCCTGGCTGGTCTTGAACTCCTGGTCTCAAGCAATCCTCCAGCCTTGGCCTCCCAAAGTGCTGGGATTATACTTGTGAGCCACTTGTGCTTGGCTTATTACATTTCTTACTGACATACAGAAGAGCTTTCTTGCATAAAGAGTATTTCCCTTTTGCAACATACAATTCCCCTACTTAATGTCCTACCTTTTCAGTTTCTTCGGGTCTTTGTGGAAAAGGAGGAAAATAAGAGTTGAGTAGCTCTTACCATGTATTTTAATATCTTAAATCTTTTCCAAATGATGCCATCCATTTATTTCCATATTCTCTCCCCAAACTTGGGCCTTTAGGCCTCCTGCTGTTCTTACTGGTTAGCACATGTCCACTGATGTATACCCCAATAACAGCATTACTTCTCTTTGCTTCTTTTTATCCTTATGAAAATTCTTTTTCTATGCACAGGATTCTAGATTTCCATACAGGTTTGTTTTTGGTGAGGTGTGTTATTCCTCCAACCTATTAGGTCTTCTGAATAAGTCTTTGTGTTGCTGGTTAACATGTACAATATTCCATCTTGCACTCAGCATTAGTCTAAATATTCTTTTCCTGCTAGTCCCCCCAGAAATGGGAAGTCTCGACTGACTGTGAACATTAGTTTCAGTTGTCACTTCCTTTTAGCACTAATAAAATTTGCAAAAGGTATGAAATACTGGTGACATAAGACAAAACTGAACATGTACGAGGTACCTAAAGAATGCCACAGACCCAGCAACTGACAAATAGTTTTTGAGCATCAAAGCCCAAGGGAATATACTAGGATTTGTGGGGATACAGGCCCAGAAACAAATGATATGGCAGCTTCTGATCCAGAGCCTTGGAAATAGAAGAAATCTGATATTGTCTTTAGAATCAAAGGAGAATCTTAAGGCTGGGAGAGGGAGTCTTAACACTAACAGACTCTTGAGGTATAGGCTGGGCTCTTTCCCTTCTTCATTCCCACCACTACCCTCATGGAAGTTCTAGGCTAGCCTACAAATTGGGAAAGGAAACCACATACTTGCCCTTTCTCTGGGGTCACATAAACCAAGACAAAGCTCTTGACTACCCTGTGGTCCAAGGGCTCCAGGTTTTGTTTGTTAACAGGAAGTTCTCTATTGGCACACTTAAGAGTCTGGCCAGACCCAGACTTCTCTGACAGACAAGACATCTCTACAACAGGAGCTCAAGGAATGCTCCACACTTTGTTTCTGGCCTTTGGCTATTCTTTACTGGGAAGCTTCATCCCTGGCCTACCACCTTGGCTAACTCCTTCTCATCCTTCAGGCCGTTTCCCCCTTTTCCTTATCCAAGGCTGAGTCAGGTGCTCCTTAAGGTCACATGGCAACGACCATTCCACTGTCACTGCCTGTTTGGCTGCCTTGCCCATTAGACTCTAGAGATTATGGTCTTGTTTTCCACTGTATTTCTAGTCCCTGGCGTAAACTAGCTACTCAAAAATAACCTTTGGGTAAATTAATTTATATTCTTTCTCATGCCTATCTAATTCCTGGCCTGCCTGGGGCTCAACAAATCATTGATGAAGCCATTTCCCCACTTTTCTTGCTGCTTTGTCACTATTTGTTATTGGGTCAGTAATTTTTTTTTTTTTTTTTTAAGTTCTGAGACTAAGTGCCTCACACGGTCCACATCAGCCCCCTAAGATGGTACACTAACAATCAGATGCAGTGACAGAGCTTGGGTTGCTATATCCTTCTCATGACATTTTCACAGAAAATGAGGTTTCAATGTTACATTCCCATTTTTCATATTTCCTGAGTATTCCTAATGATAAGAAAAGAGCAGAAAGTAATGATTTTTCTGTCTTCCGATTAGTCACAGGAAAAGCTTTCAAGGAACATTTTAGCACTGGGAAATACTGCACAAAGCAAGCTAGACTCAAGACCTAGTATTTTATAACCTTTACGGCATTTAGCTCTAAAGTAAACTCTTTTGACTAACAAACATAAAAATTTGACTGAAGTATTTACACTATTTAGAGTATTCACAAATTACTTTATAGTGTGGACTCTCTGATGGCGTATAAGGACAGATCTGTGCCTGAAAGCCTTCCCACATTCATTACATATATAAGTTTCATCCCCAGAATGAATTCTCTGATGCTGAACGAGGGCTGAGCTCCTTTTGAAGGTTTTACCACATTCATTACACTGATAAGGTTCCTCTCCACTATGAATTCTCTGATGTCTGATAAGGTTTGAGCTCAAACTGAAGGCTTTTCCACATTCATTACATTCATAGGGTTTCTCTCCACTATGTATTCTCTGATGAGTAATCAGCTCTGAGCTCTGCCTGAAAGCTTTTCCACATTCATTACATTCATAGGGTCTCTCTCCTGTGTGAATTCGCTGATGTCTAATGAGTTTTGAACTCTGGCTAAAGGTTTTCCCACACTCATTACACTCATAAGGTTTCTCACCAGTGTGAATTCTTTGATGAATAATGAGATAGGAACTTTGACTGAATGCTTTGCCACACTCATTACATTTACAAGCTTTCTCACCAGTATGGATTTTCCGATGTCGAATGAGGGCTGAGCTCTGATTGAAAGCTTTCCCACATTCACTACATTCATATGCTTTCTCACCACTATGAATTCTCTGATGAATAATAAGATAGGACCTCAAACTAAATGCCTTCCCACATTGGTTACATTTATAGGGCTTTTCTCCAGTATGGATTCTCTGATGTTGTGTTAGAGAGGAATGCTGCTTGAAGCTGTGCCCACATACATCACATCTATAAGGTCTCTCTTCGGGAGGAACTTTCTGACACATTATAGAGTTTGTAGTTAGAATCAAGCATCTTTCAGCCTCATCATAAAGGTCTCTCTTTCCTAGAGATGTGTTTGTGAAGATCACTTGACTAAAACTGCCCCCTTGGGAAGGGGATCTTAGTTTCTCCCCTGAAGCACTTCCTTGCTTCCACTCTAAATTTTTTTCATGCTCACTAATTCCTCCAAATGAAGGTTCCTGAGGGAGTCCCTGTGATTCTTCTGAGATGACCTCCTTTGTTGCTGTTTCATTGTTCTCACAATCTGAAACAATAAATAGCAAAAAAATAGATATTACCTTTCTCTAGTCACTCTCAATACTTTCTACATGAGAGAAAACAGACGCTTCTACCTACAAAGATGTCACTGTCCTCCAGTATCTTTTTTTATTCAGTTGGCCAAAAGAGGGTCTCTCTTCTTATCTAATAGTCTGCATCTACACTTTGAATTTCATCCTTTCCTGCCTCTTTTGAGACATCAATTGATCAATTACCTGTAATATTCTTCTACTATTTACAACCCTTTTCTCAACTGACTCCTGTTCATCAGCTTTTAAAGAAGCTTAAGTGTCTCTCACCTTTTAAAATCAACCTTCTTGCCTACATACCTCTCTTAAGCAACCTCACTCACTCTCATTCATAGTGGTTTCTTGAAAGAGTTGTCTGCAGCCTTTCAAGTGAAAGGATCCCCATTCTACAATCTGGTTTCTGCCTTACTGTGTCCCCGTCCCCTACTTTCACTGATACTACTGTCATCAAGGTCACTAACTTCATAGCTCTTCAATCCAATGGGTACTTTCTGGATTATTACTTAATCTCTCTGTAGCACTGACACTAAGGATCACACCTTCCTTCTAGAGACATTCTCTTCCAGTGCTATTAGCCTGATTTCTGTGGCTGTTCATTTTTAGATTCTAGGGTGAATCACTCAAACACAAGTGTTCCTCCAGCTTCTGTTTTGGGCTCTCAGGTAACCTTATTCTACAAACTCTCTACCCTTGGCTTCCATTATAACTTATATTGTAAGCTATTGTCTGACTAATGTCTGCCCAAGTCCCCAATTTTATCCCTATTTTATTAAGCTCTAGAGTCTTATGCTAATTGGGCATTTTACTTTTGAATATTTAACAAGCAACAAAATGTACCAATCTAAACACGTCATCAGATGTATTTGTTTTTCCTTATGTTTTCTCATTTACATGAACAGCACTACCATTAACCAGACTGTTCAAGACTGAAACCTCAGTATCATTCTTAATTCCTCTCCGTCACACTCTAGTTTTAACAATTACCAGATGTTGCAATGCAATTTAAATGCTGATGAGGCCGGGCGCACTATAATCCCAGCACTTTGGGAGGCCAAGGTGGGTGGATCACGAGGTCAAGAGATCCAGACCATCCTGGCCAACATGGTGAAACCCCATCTCTACTAAAGATACAAAAATTAGCTGGGCGTGGTGGCACATGCCTGTCGTCCCAGCTACTCAGGAGGCTGAGGCAAGAGAATTGCTTGAACCCAGGAGGCAGAGGTTGCAGCGAGCTGAGATCGTGCCACTGCACTCCAGCCTGGTGTCTTATGACAGAGTGAGACTCTGCCTCAAAAAATAAAAATAAAAATAAAAAAAAATGCTGATGAACAGGAGTCAACTTTTATGTTCTCCACCCCTTACCATAACACATATTGATTGAATACACTGTGGTCACTTGGATTACAGCAGTCTCTAATAGGACTACACTCTTGCCTTCCTCACTTGATTCTTCATTTGCAGCTAAGTTCTAAACTACAAATCAAACTATGTCACTCTCTTGTCCAAAATCCTTCAACTGCACCCCACTGCACTTAAGAAACTATACAAACAAATTGGCACGACATAAAGCGGGGACCTGGATCCTATTTTCCTCTCTGGTTCTTCTCTTACCATTTTTCCCCTGTCAATTCTCCATTCAAGTCAAATTTAACTACCTGCAATTTCCAGAATGGGTTGTATTCTCCCACCTTTGGGATGGTATGGCCTTTATTTGGGCTACTCCTCCTCCCACCTATTTACTCATAGGCTTTCTCCTACTCTTCAAGTCTTAGCTTAGATTTTCTTCCTTCGGGAAGTGTTCCTTGATCCTCTAAGACTCGGTTAGGTGCCTTTAGATGCACTCCAACAGTACCCAGTGCCTACTGTTATTCTATAATTTACTACACTACATTGCAATTGCCTTTTTACTTGCCCATCACCACCCAGACCTGAAACCTCTTTAAGACAGAGACCCAGGGCCTACCACAGCACCAGACATGTATTAACATTTTATAAAGTTATAAAATAATGAAATAAGTGAATGAATAACAGGGAAAGTGTCATAAGAGGGCTGACAGCAATTCATGAAGGGTGCTGAATACCAAGCTGCTAAAGTGAGCACCTCTGGTTTAGAATAATAAAGGTGATGCTCACATGTGGCAAGTTTGTCAAGTGCAATTAATTCTGTATTCTCAAAAACAGCTGCCTAAGTGTCAAGGGTTTCCAGATGACTTCCCATTCCTCACCACTTTTAGGGGAAAGGCATGGTTTCCAGGATTTCAGCTGTGTCTGTAAAGGCTGGAGGTGGATGTTTGTTGATTCTTGGGATGATCTGAGACATGTTAAATCCTTCCATGGCACTGCTGGTCCCTGTGGACTAGCTGGGACCTGAAATCAGTAAAATATGGTTAGTTTTGTGAGAAAATTCCTAGGGAAGCTTGCTTAGTAAAAATCTCAAAGAGGTCAGTGAGGACATCTACAGGGAGGAAGGACAGGGGAAAAAGACCATTCAAGGGTATAGACAGGTATGGCTCTATTAGTCACTTCAGGTTAGGGTTCAGTAGAGACATTAAATTTTTTATCCTACTGTATGATACCATTACACGCTCCAGGCTGTAACTTCCTTTTCCCTCAATACATCACTTTTCTCTGTTCCCACCTGCTGCCCTGGGTCATCAAACTCCTTCTCCAAATCCTCCAACAGGGTCACAGCTTCCTCGCCGCTTTTTGGATTATGTTGCTGAACCCAGATCTGCAGCTCCTCAGGCAGAATGCTCAGGAACTGCTCTAGTACCAGCAGTTCTAAGATCTGCTCCTTTGTGTTCAACTCTGGCATTAGCCACTGATAGCAAAGCTCCTGGAGCCTGCTCAGAGCCTCCCGGGGCCCAGGTGTCTCCTGGTAGCAAAACTTTCTGAATTGCTGACGAAACAATTCTTGGCAGGATTGAGTACTCCCATTTTGCTTAAATTTCTCATCCCAGGAAAAGTTATCTTCTACTTTCACTAGTATTAGTTCTTGTTCCTGAGGATCCTGAGGTATCAGGGTTGAAATCACTCCAGATTCCACAGCCATTCTTGGCTGAAAGAGCTTAGCAATAATCTCAGTACACCTGGGTTCTGTGCTTGAGGAGTGTGAGTGATCTCTTCTTTCCTGAAGAATATAAAAGCAGTTAAATTACGGCAATAACAAAAATCTCTAAGAACTTGCAATAACAAAGATGAGTAACTTTAGTAATATATTGAAAGGGAGCAGATTTGGGGCTATCACTAAAACAATAATGAGATGACAAACTAAAAATCATTAACCTCAATCAGTGTCTCCCATTATGAAGAATTCCTACCATTAATGTTAGACATAATTATTTTAGATGCCAGACTGTGAATGCAACATTAACATCAGTCACATAGTGAGAAAATTTCCAATTATCTTTCGATTCTGATTGTTTCAAGGAGAAAAATCTATCTTTGACATGTATGTATTAATAAAACTTGTAGAACTCTCTTTTAAATAAAATACAGGCTTCAGAATCAGACTTCCAAGGGTAACAATATTTAGGCAGAATTTAGCAATACTGATTTTCAACGTTTATTTTTAGTTACTTTCTACCTAAAGCAGGTCATGTTAATTTTCATTTAAGGTAGTAACATTCTTAAGTTCACACTGAACATGAGTTGATGTAAATACTGGCTATTTGATCACATTTGGTGTTTACTGAATTACTTCAACACTGAGGCACTTACTGAGCATTAGCTTAAGTTTTTTGCTTATGAATGAATGAGTCTACTGAGGAATTGACCAAGAACCAAGAAGTATCTGTAAAATGCTTACTATGTGTTCAAGAACATGATAGGTATCACATACCCAAAAGAAGCAAAATGATCAACATCAGCTCTGAAAAAGCTGAGAATATCCAAGGAGTAAAAATGTTCAAAAGCAAAATATGGTAACAAATATTGATGTATTAAATTTTGTGACATAGACCAAACTTGACCAGATTTTAGGATGGTGAGATATCGACAGGAGTGTATCCCCTTGAGTTTGTCTGGACAGATGAGTAAAATTCATTCCTCACCCTATGGTTAACTTTAGAGATTAATTAGAATATGTACCCTACAAATTTGTGATTTATTAACCAGTCCAGCTGCACTCAGTAGCCTTCTACTTTTATATCCTCGGTTAAACCCGGAGCATTTGCGAGGTCACGCGGTCAGGGGAACTGCGTTTTCCCCTGGAAAGCAGGGGTTTGATTGCTGGCCTCCTCTAAGTCCCCCATTCCCTTGGAGACGCCGCGCGGGCCAAGGGGCCGCGACCTGGGGATGGGCAGGCCAAGGAGCTGGGCTCCTCCACTGTTCGGCCGGCGCTCCCTCCCCCGTTCCCTCCTCCTAGGGGCCCGCGTCCCTCACCACGAAGCCCAGGAGCGGCCAGGGAACGAGCCGCCGACCCCTAGCTGCAAGCCACAAAGACCGGAAGTGCGCGCCTCGGTGTTCCGCTCTCGCGCCCTCCGGAGCCTCCGCCGCCCCGCCCCTCAGTCTCAGGTAGCCAATCAGAGTCGCGGATTCTACTGTTTCCACCGCCTACTCCCAGCGGCAGCTAGTCCGGCGGAACCTCCAAGCCCAGCCGAGGATGAGCCAGGAGGCGGGGTCCTTGTGAGCGGCCGCACCCGTAGAGCTCCGCAACCCGCCTGGGCCGTCCCCTCCCTGTCCTGCTCCCGCCGCCACCCACCATTGTTGGTGTCAACTCATTTCCGAATCCCAGTCCCAATTTTCCATTAAAATATTCAGATTTTTCTGTAATTCCAGTTATTTTCCGGGATCTCTGACAAAAGTAAACGCAAGGATGAACAGTCACTTATATTGCTCTTGCCTGTGAGTATCACTGGAGTCTTTACAACCGCTCTGTGGCGTGGCTATATCATCCCCAATTTACTGCTGTAGACAGCGCCCAAAGTCAGGCAGCTTGTGACCAGGGACGCCTACGTCCCCATAGTTGAAGGAGACTGATGTCATTGACTCCAGGAGTCTATCGCAGGAGTCTATCGCTTCCATGCAATGGAAGCTTGCTGGTATTAAGTCTTACTGTTTAAATTTTTCTTTGGCCATTTAGTCGGTGAAAGATGATGCCTTATGTTTTAGCTTTGTAAGCTTAAGATGATCCCCCTTCATGTTTATTTACCATTTATGGTTCTTCAGAGGTGGCTTTTTCCATTTAAAAAATTAAGGGGTTAAAAAATTTTTTTTATTTGTCACAATTTTTTGCTTGTTAGAATAGCAGCTCAGTTGCAAATCGTTTCCCATTTATTTGTATTTATTTTTAAAAGGTTACATTTTACGTGTTTAAATGTTACATATTTAAAAAATGTTATATTTTTTAAAATGCGCATAGGATAATAGCAAGGCGATACATACATACATAGAAATAAATTCTCTTTTATGAGCCAAGGCTGTTAAAACACACATATTTGAGAAAAATATTTATTAACATTCAAAGCTGTTAGTGACTCACTAAATAATTCTTTATCATTGTGAAATGACTATAGTAATTTTACAAAGCAAAAAACCAAATAATATTTGTTTATAAATTATCAATTGCTTCATAATGAACCACTTCTAGACTTAGTGACTAAAAACAGCAGATGTTTTATTGCTCACAGTTCTGTAGCCAGAAATTCAGGCAGGGCTTAGCAGAGATGGCTAGTCTCTGCTTTATGAGGCAGCTATCTTCACTTAACTGGGGTGGAAGGTCCAAGATGGCTTCACTCACATTGCTGAAGTCTTGGTGCTGCCTCTTAGCTGGAGCTAACTTGATTCTTCTCCATAAGGACTCTCTCCATTCAGGAGTTTGGCCTAAGCTTTCTTACATGGTGACTGGCTTCCAAGAGAGTGAAGGAGGAGGAAAGATGCTAATTCTCTTAAAGCCTAAGTCTGGAATTGGCATTACATACTTCCGCAGTATTGATGACAGAAGGACTAGATTGGTGGAAAAGGAAAATAGACATTAAGCAGCTTGAGCATGGGAGGAAATTTTGGCAGTTATCCAACCTAACACCCCTTGTTATATTGAGAAACCTACTATGTAAGGGTGAAACTATTGAAAGAGAAGAGGCCTATCAGTTGAAATGCTTTTGGTTGCAGTAACAGGAACCTTACTAAATGTCCTTATTGTTTACGCCTTTTTAAAACAAATCCTAATAGCTAGATGCATGGAGATAAAGTCATTACCAGGGTTGGTTACCCTGTGTCTGGACAATGTTGTCAAGGACACAGGTTTCTTCCTTCTTTTGGCTCTGCCATCTTTAAGTGTGTTGTTCTCTAGTCTGGCCTCCTTTATGGTCCTAAAGTGATTCCCTCAGTTCTACATTACAGATAATGTTCAGAGACAACGAAGAGGAGCACCCTTATCTTCTGCCCCTTTATAAGACAAAGGAAACTATTTCCCCCGAGCAGATTTCTCCCTCATGCCTGCTGGGGGGTGGGGAGAGGGTGGAGAAGGCCTCCATGGTGGGATTAGGACAATTGAAATATTGAAATTTATATCCAAGGGCTAAGGAGAAGGCCACTCTCTCCTAAAGGCCACAGACACTCTGGGGAAAGTGCATGAAATTAGGGCTGTGTTAAAAAAGCAGAAAAGGGAGACAGATGAATGTTGAGTGCGCAATAGTAATGTGCACTTCAGTAGGTAAGCTGATTCCCTTCTATAGGTAAGAAAGTGAGACACTGAGAAAAAATCCAGACTCCTGTCCTTCCTTATGTTACGTATGTTTAAAATACAAAATATTAATAATTACTTGCAAAAAGATGTAGACTAGAGATTTAGAGCTAATTTCTGGGACATAGTTTAAATTCCCACTGAGATAGTAACTACCCCGTAGGGCTGTAGGGCCTTACAGCCTCCTTAGGGCCTCTTAAGGGCCTTAGCCAACAATTTCCATGACTTATTTAACTTTCAGTGTTCTTGATTGTATCAATGCCCCTGAAATCATTCCCTTCATCTTCCCCTACCTCCAATCTCACACATATCCAGTCTGCTTTAATATGAAAATATTTGCTAAATTATTGAATCAAGGGTAGAGAAGTATAATGTTTTTCTCCTCCTTCAGATGTTCTTAATTTTTGTTTCTTTTTTTTTTAGTGATATGTATGACAGGTGTTAAATAATGTCGGCTCCAGGCGTTATTAGTGACTAGTGAGTAAGGTTGTTCATTCAGTGAAGTCCAACTGCTTGAGTTACTGTATCATATAACATTGATCTACTTTATGATATTCAACAAGTGAGTTAAGCCCATTGAAAGTCTCTAAACTGTAAACAACTATTCAATAATAAAGGATAGAGAAAATGGCTTCTGATGCACAAGGGCAATGAATCATTTCCTTTTATTTTTATTTTTTATAGAAAAAAATTTTTTTTCATAGAGACAAGATCTCAGTATATTGCCCAGGATGGTCTTAAACTCCAGGGCTCAAATGATCTTGTCATCTCAGCCTCCCAAAGTGCTGAGATTATAGATATGAGCTACCACGCCTAGCCAAATCATTTTCTTATTCAGCAAATATTATGGAACGTTTGTATAGGTGAAACACTGAGAAGAAAAGTAGGGATTCAAATGAAGTAAAATATATGCTCTTTCACCTCACTCATCACTGTAATTCCTAGAGTATAAATTCCACGAGGGCAAGGGTTTTGTCTTCCATGGCTGTCTCTCCTGCATGGCCTAGCATTGTGTGGATATTTTGATAAATAAATGAATGAATATATAATACATATATACAAGAAAGACTATTGATGCAAAAACTAGTGATAGTTTTTGAAATATTCAACGAAATGGAGTATATAGATAGGAACATTTTAAACAATATGCTTAGACTATTTTAATATGAACCCAGGGTTTGTTTTTATCAGGTATGGTAAGATGACAAACACAGAGGCAATTGCCTTTACAAGAATAATTTATTACTCACAGTTCTAGAGGATTAGATGCATGGTATGCCATGGGACCACTTGCAGGGAGAAGTAGGGAGAGTGAGAATGAGTGGGAGAGAAAGGAACTGAATGAAGCTAAGACTTTATTGCTGTAGTAGGAGTAAGTTGCAAAGTGGAGATGTGCAGGCAGGAAGCAAAACACACATATTAAGGCTAGTGGTTGGAGGGTTTGTAGTAAGATTTCTGAGTGCCTGAGAAAACACAGGATGGTAGAGGTATAAACAACTTGGAGCCTCCAGCGCTGGCCAGTGACTGTAAGCTACCACATCATCAATTACAGAATATCAAGAACAGTCACTGTACTATTGTATTCTATGGCTCTTCCATGATGTCACTAATTTAGCAGTTGTATTTTTCAGAGACAGATAATAGGATGTATTAACAGAGCAAGACACTGCTTATTTGTAGTGTCCAAAACAGCAAACAAAGGCCTTAGCTACTAAATTGTTTCTGTTTGCTGCTGATGTCAAAGAAAGCCTTTGAGGTTTCTTGCGACATTCATTCTTGTATCTATCATGTATAGAACAGAGTTAAAGCTTCAGGTAGGTTGTTATTACTATTTTACTTTTTACAGGCTAGCCACAATGATAAATCATTTGACAGGGCTCCCACCCCAGCTCTTAATCTGTCAACCACTTCAGAAAGATCTTCACTGGGATCCTGTTCTGCCTTAGGGAGAATTCAACAATGATACACAGATATATTCTAAGAACTTTAAAAAAAAAAAAAAAAAAAAGGCAGTGCCTAAATACATGTTCTCATAGTTTTGTGGGTAGGAAAGTTGAGCATCTGGAGAAAAAGCATTAAAAAAAAAGCTGTAGGAATTAGGTGATAAAAGACACTCACCTCATTTCATTATACCTATTATATGTGATAAGGTGGATGTGTTTAAAAATCTAATCTGGTTGCCTTGAGCTTGTATTATTTGCCTAAATTCTTTTGGTGTAGCTATCATTATTAAAAGGAGATTTAGATTTTAATTGAATTATTCAGACAATAAATTTATTAAATATTCATTGGGTTTCTGTTTGACAGTGTCTAATAAGAAATTTCTTTCTTTTAATCTTGCTTGGCAACATAGTGGTAAATGAATAATTTATATATTCCCCCAAATTACCTTCAAGCCTTCTAAATGCCAAATATACTATTATTTTAAACTATCTTTCAGGTGGTACAACATAATTTGCTTATCTTTCTGGATATGTCTACCTTTTAAAAATTATTTTACATATATTATTTTATATTATGTTTTTATGACTGGGATGATACTGCTGCAGTAATACTTTTCTTATAAATGGCTACTTCTTTTGGTTATATTTAAAAGATCCAATTGAATACCTTCTTGTGGGACTTTATTTATAATCTACCAGTTTGAAATTGTAAACAAGTATACAGAGACAATAAGTTTTCATTACCAGTGGTGGAAATTATTATCCAAAGGGAACTTTTGGGGCTAGCACCTTGGGGAGGAAGGGATAAGTGAGTATGGACAGAATAATACAATGATTAAAAGTTCAGGTTCTGGAGAAAGTCTGGTTCAAATCTCTGTTCTTTTAATTCTTAGCTCTGTGACCTTGTACAAGTTTCATAAACTCTGTATACCTCAGTTTCTTCTTCTGAAAAACGAGGATAATTATCGTGTCTACCTCATAAGGTAGTTGTGAGCATCAAGTGCATCAATACATTTAGAACAGTGCCCAGTAAATGTGTATTGTTATTTGCGGGAGGAGGTATTGAGTCGGTGGGGAGAATGTGGAGGGCAGAAGAAGGAACCTTTCTGCAGGTCTGGATATGCCCAATGGTAATAATTATTTAGGGTCGTTACTAAAAATAAACATTTCTAGGCCTTTAATCAGAACACCTAGGGGGGTTCTATCTATTTTTTAGCAAATACCCCGGATGATTCTTAGTATCAATTAGTTTAGGACACTGTGATATGGTAGACAGAGTACAGGCTTTAGGGTCAGACAGATGTGGATTCTGATCCATCCATTAAACAATTATGTGTAAATGTCTACATGTACCATTCTTTGGCTACAGCAGACACTAAATCTGATAAAAATATCTCTACATTTATCCTTATAGTTTATTGGAATTCCCACTCTAAGGCACCAACCAGGGCCTCACTAAGTGACTTTAATGGACTTATTTTTTATTTTTTTATTTTAGAGACATAGTCTCACTCTGTCAATCTGCTCAATTGATCCCCCACTTCAGCTCCTGAATAGCTGGGATGACAGGTGCACACCTCCATGCCTGGATAATTTTTGTAATTTTTAATTGTAGAGATGGGGGTCTCGCCATGTTGCCCCAACCGGTATCAGGCAGATACCAGAAGGGCTCAGCAATCTGCCTGCCTCAGCCTCCCAAAATGTTGGGATTACAGGTGTGACCCACCATGCCTGGCCAATATTTACCAAATTTGGAATACCAAAAAGTATTTGACAGTAGTTTGGATTTGAGTTCAGTTTAATATAAATAGTGTCCTTATCTACTTCTAAGATCAAAACAGGATCAGAAATCCTGTTTGGTTTTTTAGTAAATGAATTAAAGAACACTAGTGTTAAGATTAATGTAAGAGTGCTGTTTAATTTAGTATTGTGAAAAATAGACATTAAGATAAAATACTATTTTCTTGGAATCTGTTGAGTACTGCAGTTTTTATCCTTTGATTTGCAGATTCTAAATATATCTCCCACTGGCCATGGTGGTTTTCTATTTCTTCTACTGTTGATGCTCATGCATTAAGTACAGTATTAAAAAAATTAAAAACAGAAATGTATTTTGGACATTGCTGTTGAGGAAATGAGATGTTCATTTTACTGACATTTTAGATAGCTGAAGCTTACCTCTTCAAGAGCCAGAGTTATCACATTTTTGCACATTCTAATTATGTCACACATTTCCATCTCTTTAGAGAATATATTGAACACTCTTAAGGCTATAATTTACTTTCTCACAAAGTGTGATTTTTGGAAATTATGGAAGTATGGAAATAACGATACAAACTCACTTCTCATTTGCTATTCAACCTGAGGCAATCTACTTTGCTCTTACCAGTCCACTGAAGTTGAATCCTTGAACATAATGATAGCTCAATCCTTAGCCTTCCTGCCCTTTAGCATTTATCACTGTTGATAGCTTGTCCATTTTTTCAGATTCTAGGGCACTATTTTTTCTCTGCCTCTCCATCCACACCTTTGCCTTACAGCTGCCTCCTTTTTTCTGCTTACTTCCTTCTGTTGATGTATTCGTCAACACTGTTCTCTTCTCCATATATTCTCTGGCAGTGATTTCATTCTCCTACTTATGCATAAACTATCTCCAAATTTGTACTTCCAACCCTGACTTGTCTACTAAGTCCTAAATCTTAATATCCAATATGTGTGAGCATCTGTTCTGAATAATTCACCAATGCCTCAACATTCATGTGACCAAATCCAATTTGACTACCTTCCTCTATCTTAAATTTTATTATTAATGATGAGCTTTTATTGAGTTATTATATTGAATAATTACATTACTTTCTTAACTTTACTTTTTGCCTTAAAATTTCAAGACTAATTAGAAATTTTAGAGACAGTTTAGGGGACCAGAAAAATTGGCCATTCTCTGACTGTGGTCCTATTGAAGCATCATTTGAAATAGCTAAACTTTGTCTTCTTTTTCTTCCTACTGTTTCAATTCAGGTCTTTGTTGTCTTTCCTGTAATAGCTTTTGAGTCCTAGGTCTTCTCTTACTCCAATGCATCTTTCAGATCGCTGCCAGAGTCTTAATATGAATTTGATTATGTAATCATGCTATTTTATAAATATTTGCTGCTTTGCCATGTCCACTGAATGTAAGGTACATACCCGTGATGTACAATCTAACATCTTCCTTCTCCTGACCTGTACCCATTGTCCACCCCACATACTCAGACACCAAAGGTGATATGCCATTTCTCTCATCCATTTTGTCCATCTTCCTTGGATTTGCTCTGAATATTATTTTTAATAATCTTTTTGCTTTTCATTGAAATTCTCAGCGTTATGGCCTTCAGGCAAGATTATGTTATTTTCCTCGTTAAACCTTCCTCAGCTCCATAGGAAGGGCTCTGTTATGATGTGCTCCTCTTGACTTATTTATTTATTTATTTATTTGAAACAGGGTCTCACTCTGTTGCCCAGGCTGCATACAGTGGCATGATCTCTGCTTACTGCAACCTCCACCTCACCAGCTCAAGCAATCCTTCCACATCAGCCTCTGAAGTAGCTGGGACTACAGTTGTGAGATACCACACCCAGCTTATACATATGTGTATGTGTGTATATATATATATATATATGTATGTACAGACACACACATATATATACATATATATACACATATATACATATATACATATATACACATATATACACACATATACGTATATATATACACACATATATATATATGTAGAAATGGGTTTTTGCCATATTGCCTAGGCTGGTGTTGAACTCCTGGGCTCAACCTCTGCCTTCCAAAGTGCTGGGATTACAGGCGTGAGCCACTGTGCCCAGCCCATGCTCCTCTTGACATATTTGTGTTAGTCTTCTCAGGACCTGGCAAAGCACTTTGAGCATACTGTTAATTTCTTTTTAAAATTAAAGTTACTCATTTTTAGAAACGATCCATAAAAGGAACTTTTCATTACCATTTAGTTCTTTATTTGGTAAATTTCCTTTTTTTGATTTCTTAAAAAATCAAAGTAATATCATTGTTGTCATCACTTTGACAAACATTTAACAAATGTTTATACTGTTTACGTACGATTGGGGTACAGAAAAATTTAATGAGTGGTTCAACACTCATCATCTAAGTGAACTGTACAATAGAACTAGAGTGATGTTTCCTGATTGTACTTCTCCCAGTGCTGCGCTGCCAGAGAGCCACCAGTGAGAACTAGCTGAGGCTGTAAATGAGAAGATGAGAGCCAACAAAGTCTTCAGTTTCATTTGAAATATGAGGTCATAACCTGACTCCTACTTGACACATTTCTAAGCTTAGAGGCTAATATAATTTTAAACAAGTCTCAAGTAAATTATTTGAAGTTAGACAAGTCTAGTCAATGTTTAAATAGTAACTGATTTCTCAGTATCCTAGGAAACTGCATCAAAAGTAGGGACTCAAAGCCTCTTTAAATAGAGGCAATGTCAAGATCTCTTAAAGCTTCAAAATCGAGGGTACTATTAACAGTTTGTGTTGGGAAGCATGACAACATAGCAGAGTAAAATTAAGAAAATACACAAATGAATGCATTTTACTAATGAACAAATCTAACCAAATTGAACAAAATAAACAAATGATTATCTTTCTAATCTAACTTGCCTACAATTTTACCATAATTTTTACTTCTGTATAGTAGTCTATGAAAGGACCCCATGCTAATAACATCCTACAGGTATAGTAAAATATATGATATTGAATGTCAATCTATTTCACAGGATACTTTTTTCAGTTTTTACAGAATTTACTTGTACAAAGAATGAATACATGAATTAGCCTAAAAATCCTCACTAGTTCTTATAGTTATTTGAGTGTATTACTATTAATACTATTAATAGTATCTATGTGAATAATGTAGTTATATATAAAGGGTTAGCATTATAAACAGTAGAAAATAATCACATACTAATCATGTTTATTAGACTGAAAGGTCATTAAATGTGTAAATAATAAGTGTTCCAGATTACTTAAGCATTTTTCAATATGCCATGTTCCCAAGATTCTTTTAGCTTTTTCTTCTGTCCTCTCTAGCTTAGCAGGAAACTTGCTATTTTGTGTTATATTACACCCATTATTATCCATTAACAAGCAGGTGATAATTAGTGATGATATTGAATCTAATTGTAAAATGGTTGAAACCATACGATGACCTCTACTGCTTTAGACTGGAACCAGTAGAATAAGTAGATTTTTCTTTACCCTGCATTCCACAGTCCAAGAGTTCTGGTGGCAGTTCTGTGACTGTTTTTCATCACAAAGACTGTTGCAGGATTCTTATTTCCCTAGAACATGCTGCCACCTGTTGGCCATTTAAAGCGGGGCAAGTTCAGAAGGATCCTGGTGAAGTCTGCAGTGTAATTTCTCATTCCCAGTAACACATAATTTCTAAACATAGAAATTTGGATTTTAAATGTCTATAGGATTTATCAAATATTTTAATTAAAGATAAAAATTATATAACATCCTAAGGTACCAAATAATCTCGAATACTTTCTACAAAATACTTGAATACAAAGATGCTGTAAAAGAATAAGTTTTATGGCCGGATGTGGCGGCTCACACCTGTAAGCCCAACACTTTGGGAGGCCGAGGCAGGCAGATCACCTGAGGTCAGGAGTTCGAGACTTGCCTGGCTAACATGGTGAAACCCCGTTTATACTAAAAATACAAAAAAATTAGTTGAGTGTGGTGGCGCGCACCTGTAATCCCAGCTACTCGGGAGACTGAGGCAGGAGAACCGCTTGAACCCGGGAAGTGAAGGTTGCAGTAAGCCGAGATTGCGCCAACTTGGGCAACAAGAGTGAAACTTCATCTCAAAACAAACAAACAAACAAAACAAACAGAATAAATTTTATTACAGCTACTTTTGAGTTATATGAAGAGAGAAAGAAAATTAGCCCTGAAGAATTTGTTTACTAGAATTTTAAAGCGAATCTCCTAAGGCTGAATTTCTCTTATGCTTATTTAGTCTTATAAATTTGGCATCACTTTTTAAGTGATGGTGTGTGTGAAAACAAAATAACTTTGGCCGAAATGAAAATGTTAGCTATTTAAAATGTCATTGATATACAAAGTATTACTATGTCTTAATTTTTGAGTACTTAATTAAATGCAAAAATGTTTATTAAGCATCAATGAGCCAGGCACTCTACTAGGTTCTATGAGTACTACAGTACCCGTTAACCTTTGAACAACTTGGGGGTTAGGGGAATTCATGCATTGCATATAGGTAAAAAAAATCTGCATACAGGCTGGGCGTGGTGGCTCACACCTGTAATCCCAGCACTCTGGGAGGCTGAAGTGGGAGGATTGCTTGAGTCCATGAGCTCAGGACCAGCCAGGGCAACATAGCAACACCGCAACTCTACTAAAAATACAAAAAATTAGCTGGGCATGATGGTGCACACCTGTAGTCCCAGCTACTCAGGAAGCTGAGGTGGGAGAATCACCTGAGCTGAGATCACGCCACCACACTCCAGCCTGGGTGACAAAGACCCTGTTTCAAAAAAAAACAGAAAAAAATCTGCATGTCTTTTTTTTTTTTTTTTTTTTTTTGAGACAGGCTCTCACTCTGTTATCCAGGCTGGAGTGCAGTGGCATTACTATAGCTCACTGCAACCTTGAACTCCTGGGCTCAAATAATCCCCCTGCCTCAGCTTCCTGAGTAATCGGGATTATAGGTGTGCACCACCAGGCCAGGCTAGCATATGTACATATATATTATGTGTGGTGGTGGTAGGGGAGTCTAAGTTGCTCAGGCTGGTCTTGCTTGACTCCTGGCTTCAAGTACTCCTCATGCCTTGGCCTCAGCCTCCCAAAGTGCTGGGATTATAGGCATGAGCCACCGTGCCCCAGCCCACATATAACTTTTGACTCCCCCAAACTTAACTATGGATAGCCTACTGTTGACCGCAAGCCTTGCCCATAACATAAACAGTTGATTGACACCGATTTTGTATGTTATATGATTACATACTATATTCTTATAATAAAGTAAGTTAGAGAAAAGAAAATGTTATTAAGAAACTCATAAGGAAGAGAAATATATTTACTATCCATTAAGTGGAAGTGGATCATCATAAAGTTCTTCAATCTTATCTTCATGTTGAGTAGGCTGAGGAGTAGAAAGAAGTGGAGGGGTTCGTCTTGCTGTCTCGGGGTGGCAAAGGTTGAAGAAATCCACATATAAGCAGACTCACACAGTTCAAATTTTTTTTTTTTATTTAAGGGTCAACTGTAAATAAAAGATACAGGGTCTGGCCCTCTAGAATCCATGTAGGCTGAGACAGAGACATCAAGAGTATTCTAGAACAACAAAAGAAGGTACAGTATATATAGAGTGCTTGGGGAGAACTGAGGAAGAACTCTGAACCCCAACTTGGATTATGGAAAATAAAAGACAAACCAGATGTGTTAGTCCAGTCTCATGCTGCTATAAAGAACTGCCCAAGACTGGTTAATTTTTAAAGGAAAGAGGTCTAATTGACTCACAGTTCTGCATGGCTGAGGAGACCTCAGGAAACTTACAATCATTGAGGAAAGGAAAGCAAACACAATGTTTTTCACATGATGACAGGAAGGAGAGGTGCCAAGCAAAGAGGGAAAAGCCCTTTGTAAAGCCATCAGATCTCATGAGAACTTATTCACTATTGTGAGAACTGCGTGGGGGTAACTGCCCCCATGATTCAATTACCTTCCTCTGGGGCCCTCCCATGACATGTGGGGATTATTGGAACTACAGTTCAAGATGAGATTTGGGTGGAGATACAGCCAAACCATATCACCAGATTAATGTGAATATTTTTTAATTTGTAGGTTACTTTGTAGCTGACAAATACAGACTTAAATTTACATCTTCCACAAACCTTTTTTTTTTTTGGAGACAGAGTCTTACTCTGTCACCCAGGCTGCAGTGCAGTGGTGTGATCTTGGCTTACTGCCACCTCCACCTCCCAAGTTCAAGTGATTCTCCTGCCTTAGCTTCCTGAGTAGCTGGGACTACAAGTGAATGCGCCACCATGCCTGGTTAATTTGTGTATTTTTAGTAGAGATGGAGTTTCACCATGTTGGCCAGGCTGGTCTCAATCTCCTGACCTCGTGATCCACCTGCCTCAGCCTCCCAAAGTGCTGAAGACCTCAGGCATGAGCTACCATGTCCAGCCCCACAAAAAATTTAAACTCCAATTTTATATTATCAGATTTCCATCCAAAGCTTATGTTACTCATTGTAAAATTTCCTTTTCTTTTGAAGAAAAATATTTCAGAAAAAATTATTAATTCTTTCTGTGGTTTAGATGTAAATAATTTAACTTAATAACTAAAGCTTAGGCAGAAATGACTAGCTGTTATGAAAGTGTATGTTTATAACCTATCTGGACTTAATATTCATTGTTTTAGGAATGATAATGTTTGCTTTGTGTGGTCACTTACCAATATTATAATTATGCTGTCCCTCATCTTATAATTTAGTTTAATGTTCTGTAAAGACTGCTGCTCTAAATGTATGTATATTTTTTTTGAGACAGTCTCACTCTGTCACCTAGACTGGAGTGCAGTGGTATGATTTTGGCTCATTGCAACCTCCACCTCCTGGGTTCAAGCGATTCTCATGCCTCAGCCTCCAGAGCAGCTGGGATTACAGGCATGTGCGACCACACCTGGCTAATATTTGTATTTTTTGTAGAGATAGGATTCTGCCATGTTGACCAGGTTGGTCTTGAACTCCTAACCTCAAGTGATCTGCCTGCCTTGGCCTCCCAAAGTGCTGGTGAAGCAGGAGAATAGGATCTGGATGGGGGGTGGGGTGGAACCTAAGGCCAATTCACGCTGACTTCTTAGAAGTAAATCAAAAGGAAAACCCCAAATTTCATGCCCAAGTAATAAAAGGACCAGAGGCTATTCCCTTTGAATTGCTCCTGCTTTTCTGCCTGGCAGATGAAAAATTGAAAGTACCTCTGATTGGTGCCCTCCTGCAACCAATCAGGCTGGTCATGGGCCAAGTCATTTGCATAGGAGTATAACTTTGTAACATTACTTAAGCCTCTGATTGGTTGCTTTCCGCAACCAATTAGACATTTGCATAGGATGTAACTTTGTAACTTCACTTCAGCCTCTGATTGGCCACTTTCTGCACCCACTAGAACTGATTCATTTACATAGGGTGTACACCAAGTAACCAATAGGAGATTTCTAGTGGGTATTTAAACCCCAGAAAATTCTGTAACCGGGCTGTTGAGTCCCTATGCTCGAGCCCATTCCTGCCCTGTGGAGTATACTTTTGTTTTCAGTAAATCTCTGCTTTTGTTGATTCATTGTTTCCTTGCTTTGTTTGTGCATTTTGTCCAATTCTTTGTTCAAGACGCCAAGAGCCTGGACACCCTCCACCAGTAACACTGAGATTACAGGTGTGAGCCAGGGCTCCCAGCCTCTAAGTCAATTTTTATATCTGTAGGTCTATAACTTTTGGGAATATAATTCTCTTTTGCTTTTAATTTGTGTATTTAAAATGAAAGGAAAAGTTGCTAATTTGGAATGAATAAATGAATATAATAAATAAATAAATGAACAAATAAGCACACACATAGAATACACACATATAATGAACTGCTGGAATACTTTTCTCAAACTTTAGTTACTCCTGTAATGAACTGCAGATCTTTGATATTTTTCTACTAGTCACCTGTCTATTGCAAAGCCTTTTTCTCTCCCTGACAATTGCCTACCTTGTTATCTTTTTCTTATATTTTATGTCCCTTTAATAGAGTATGGCATTGCTAGGTCTCAGAATTTTATATGGTTCTACATAGTAAAATGTGACATCTACTCCAAAAGTTGAAATATTATTTATCAGAAGAGGTGAATACTATGTGAATATCTATTATGCCTCTCAGTTTTAGTGAATTGCTAGCTGAAAGTGTAAAATTATATAAAATGCTGTCCTTAAAATGCAATAAAACTGAACTATATTTAGGACTGGAAGCCACAGACTACTTCTCAAAGCTGCATCCATTTGTATTTTAGTACCATCATAAAACATTTTAAAACCTTTTAACCTTTTACTTCCTGTTGATTTTATCTTACCCTATCCTGGGGTTTGGAAGTATACCTCAATTATAAAATATCTAGACAGAAATGCAGCTTTTCTTTCCTCAGGGCAGCCTTGTAGCTAAGATTCCCTTTAATCTCACATGACCCCAGAGAAAAATGCCTGCCTGCAGTAAACAGTGAATCCCCCATGGTAGAGCTGATGTGGTAATGACAATGATTAATTTGGGCATCTGCATATGCATCTGTCTCTAACAATACTGTGTGACAAGATCTCCTAAAATGCATCTTCTTCAAATAATGCAGAGACACCCCCACTCTCGCCTCCAAATGCCTTCATGACAGGTGTCATCTCTAGAAAAGAACATAAAAAAACCACAAAAACCCATTAATGTATGACTTGGCAACTATGAGGAACAAAGGGAGGGAAGTGTAGGCCTGGTTCATTCTCTTGATGTCAACCACAAAATCAGACATGGAATAGATCTGGGTTAAGGATAGAAAATAATTGTATCCTTAGTTGTTAATGCCTTTAAGATTTGCAAAAATTTCATGGTGTTCATGTTTCATGTTACTTTATCATTACTTCTTTTTTAGACGAGGTCTCACTCTGTCACCCAGGCCGGAGTATGGTGGCACAACCATGATTCACTGCAGCTTCCGCCTTCTGGGCTCAAGGATTCTTCTTCCTCAGCCTCGCAAGTATCTGAGATCAAAGGTATGTGCCACCACACTTAGCTAATTTTTGTGTTTTTTGTAGATACGGAGTCTTGTCATGTTGTCCAGACTGGTCTTGAACTCCTGGTCCCAAACAATTTTTCCACCTCAACCTCCCAAAGTGCTGGGATTATAGGCATGAGGCACTGCACCCAACCCATTGTTCATATTTAAAGTAAATTTTAACTCATTTCTTAGACAACTGAATGGGAAGTCATCTTTCAGCATTTTAATCCAGGGGCTTATTGTAGTATCCTAAGTCTCCTGGTCCCTGATTAGAAGGTGTTTTCCAGAATATTTTCAGTCTTAAAAAAGAATCTCTTGGGATGATTTTTAGTGGAGGTTAAAATGAATAAAATGATATTTTCCTCATCTGCTTAAATATTGTTGTTAATCCAATTTTTGAACAGGTAAGTTTTTAATGGTTCAAAAAATTGCAAAACGTATAAGATGAAAAATTGTAATTACCTATTCATTTCCCACTTACCTGCCTACCCTCTGGATAGCCAACATAATTGGTTTATTATAAGTCATATTAGAGTTTCTTTATGTCTACGTAAGCAATCAAAAAATATGTTTCCATATTTTACCCCTTTTACTCAAAAGGTAGCATACTATACACCCGGTTTTCACTTTGCTTTTTAGAAAGTTAATAGTATACCTAAAGATCTTTCCATATTATTTACTTAAAGAGCTTTCTAAGTTTTGTTACAATTGCCTAATATTCTATAACATATAATTTATTAAACCATAATTTATTCATTCAATCAGCCTCCTAGTGATGAAAATTTAGGTTGTTTCTAATATTTTGCTATTATAAGCAATGTTATAAGAAATAGCAATATGCATTTAAAAAATAAGATTATTGATCTTCTGTTATTGTGTTATATGAGTATTTTTTTCATTATTTATTTTTTGTTTTTTGGATTTGTTTTTCTTTGTTTTGTTTTTACCATGCAGAACTTTTTGATTTTCATATAGTGAATTTTATCATTTGTTTCTTCTATGGCTTCTTATTTTGTGTCATGGTTAGAAAAGTCTTCCTTACTTCAAGATTATTTTAAAAATTATATTTTCTTCTAGCACTTTTATTGTTATATTTTCATATCTAAATCTTTGATCCATTTAGAATTTGCCCTGATGTAGAATGTGGGTGTAACATTTGTATTTTTCTAGGTGGCTATCTGATTATTACCATGCCATTTATTAAATAGTTCATCTTTCCCCCATTAATTTCAGATGACATCCTTTTCATATACTAACTCCCCATATATGCTTGACTTATTTCTTGGCTTCATATTTTATTCTTTTTCTCTGGATTTGTCTGGCTATATATGTGCCAATTTTCCTAATCAGCTTTTGATTTATTAAACATTAATGTGGTTTTTGTTTGATGAATAACATGGAATTGTAAGCATCCTGTGCTTTGGTAGGCATATTTTTATCATTAAGGTAAGGTGTGAATAAAGTCAGATGATAAGCCTGCCTGTGCCTGCACCTTGGTAGACTCAGTGTCTAGTCCTTTTGTGTTTATGCTGAAGGACAGTGTTTTCTAAGATGTGTTGGAGAGATGCTGAAAACGTTTTATTAGTCATGTAGGTGCTGGATAATAGTTGTATAATTTGCACATGAATCAAAGATTGAAAGAAGGATTGATCTTGCCCACTATACAACATAGGAAAAACACAGATATAAGAGTAATCACTTAGTACTCACAGAATGGTTTTTCTTTTCTTTTCTTTTTCTTTTTGTTATTTATTTATTTTATTTTTTTAACTTTTATTTTAAATTCAGGGGTACAAGTGGAGATTTGTTACACAGGTAAACTTCTGTCATGGGGTTTGTCGTACAGATTATTTTATCACCCAGGTATTAAGCCTAGTACCCATTAGTTATTTTTCCTAATCTTCTCCCTCCTCCTACCCTTCACCCTCCAAAAGGCCCCAGTTTGTGTTGTCCCCCTCTATGTGTCCATGTGTTATCATCACTTAGCTTCCACTTATATATAAGTGAGAACATGTGGTATTTGGTTTCTTGTTCCTCTGTTAGTTTGCTAAGGATAATGGTCTCCAGC
Organism: Cebus imitator; assembly: GCF_001604975.1. Lineage (NCBI taxonomy): Eukaryota > Metazoa > Chordata > Mammalia > Primates > Cebidae > Cebus > Cebus imitator. Next base: position 834,321 of record NW_016107763.1, read on the forward strand.
TCGATCCATGTCCCTGCAAAGGACATGATCTTGTTCTTTTTATGGATGCATAGTATTCCATGGTGTATATGTGCCACATATTTTCTTTATCCAGTCTATCATTGATGGGCATTTGGGTAGCTTCCATGTCTTTGCTATTGTGAATAGTGCTGCAGTAAACATACGATTGCATGTGTCTTTATGGTAGAATGATTTATATTCCTTTGGGTATAGTGGGATCCCAGTAATGGGATTGCTGGATTGAATGGTATTTCTGTCTTTAGGTCTTTAAGGAATCACCACACTGTCTTCCACATTTACACTCCTGCCGGCAGTGCATAAGCTTTCCCTTTTCTCCACAATCTCACTAGCATCTGTTATCTTTTGATTTTTTAATAATAACAACTTCAGCAAAGTCTCAGGCTATAAAATTAATGTGCCCAAACTACTAGCATTCCTATACACCAACAACAGTCAAGCCAAGAGACAAATCAGAAATGAACTCCCATTCACAACGGCCACAAAAGAAATAAAATACATAATATTACAGCTCACTAGGGAGGTGAAAGATCTCTGCAAGGAGAACTACAAAACACTGCTCAAAGAAAACAGAGAAGACACAAACAAATAGAAAAACATCCCATGCTCATGGATAGGAAGAATCAGTATTATTAAAATGACCCTATTGCCCAAAGCAATTTATAGACTCAATGATATTACTATTAAACTACTATTGGCATTCTTCACAGATCTAGAGAAAACTATTTTAAAAGTCATATGGCACTAGAGAAAACTATTTTAAAATTCATATGGAACAACAAACAAGCCAAGGCAATCTTAAGCACAAAGAAAAAGCTGGAGGCATCACCAACTTGAAACTATATTACAGGGCTACAGCAACCAGAAACAGCATGATACTAGTACAAAACAGACACACAGACCAATGGAACAGAATAGAGATCCCAGAAACAAGATACACCTACAAATATCTGATCTTTGACAAACCAGACCAAAACAAGCAATGGGGAAAGGATTCCCTATTCAATAAACAGTGCAGGGAAAACTGGCTAGCCATATGCAGAAGATTGAAACTGGACCCCCTCCTTACACCATTTACAAAAATTAACTGGAAATGGATTAAAGACTTAAATGTAAAACCCAAAACTATAAAAACCCTGGAAGACAACCTAGACAGTATCATTCAAGACATAGGCACAGGCAAAGATTTCATGATGAAGATGCCAAAAGCAATTGCAACAAAAGCAAAAAGTGACAACTGGGATCTAATTAAACAGTTTTTCTTTTGATCTGTTATTTCAGTTTAGTAGACATTGTTACCATAATTTGGTAGACATTGTTATTTTATGGATGACAAAACCAAGTCACAGATTGGTTAATGAGCCCAGGTTCACACAGACAGTGATAGAGCCTGAATTTCAATTTTGGCAAGTTTTTTTTCTGTTTGTTTTTGAGATAACTGAAGATTCATAGGTAGCTGCAAAAATGGTAGAGAAGTCCTGTGTACCCTTTACCAAGTTTTCTACAGTGATTTTGTCATTGGAGAAGATGCACGTAAGATGTAAACATTTATATACTTTATATAACCATCTTATTTAACCATAAGTTGTAGCAATTGGGGAAACTGGGTAAAGAGTTATATCTCATTAAAGAGTACAATTTTAAGACTAGGAGGATTCTGGGAAGATGGCAGTGTAAAAAGTCAGGAATCTGACAGTAACTACACTGGCAGAATCTGATGTAAATATTTTTGGAACTTTGGCATTTATTGAAGGCTTACAATGTCTACAGAATGGCTTACACAAGTAAACTGCTGTTAAGTTAAATCAATTTCAGCTCTTAGGAACAGTAATAGTTACCTATCCTTCACCTCCAGTCCTATGATAGTTATGTATTCCTGTAGCAGCTTGCACATAGCTTGTGGAAGCCAGGGAGGGCAAAAAGGACCCTGTCCTCCAAATATGGGGGATCTGTGCTCTTGATTGCTGAGTGCTGCTTCTGATCACCTCTCTCCATTGTTGCTGCTTCTGCTACACCTCCCCCATTGTTGCAAACCTTTTGCCTTCTGACTGAAGTGACATCCAAAGGATGTAAGGGGCCATTTCTCTATTTTCCCTATTCCTGCATTTTTCTCATTTTTCCCTTTTGGGAGCCAGATATTAAAGACTGGAACATTCAAAAGAAACTGGATATATGAGCACAATTAGAAAGTGACCACACATGCTTAGAAAAAGGCACTGAAAGAGCCTACAACAATCAGAAAAACAAAAGAATAACAGAAACAATGCAGAAAAATAGCAAAGGAAGAATATGATTTTCAGAGTTATTTGATTTGAACATCCAGTTTTTGACAACAAAATCACAAGGAAAACAAAGAAGCAGGAAAGTTTTGCTGATTTAAAAAATAAACAGAAACTGTCCCTGAAAA
>NW_016107763.1:837426-1006039 GCF_001604975.1 Cebus imitator
CCAGGATGGTCTCGATCTCTTGACCTCGTGATCCACCCGCCTCGGCCTCCCAAACTAGTGGGATTACAGGTGTGAGCCACCGCACCCGGCCAGTCCCACAAATTCTTAAACTCTCTTCATATATTTTTTCCCATCTATGTTCTCTTTGTTTTTCAGATTGGTAAATTGGTAATTTCTATTGCTCTATCTTCAAATTCACTGATTGTTTAATCTGTCCTCTCCATTCTGCTGTTCAATCCATTTGGTAAGTTTTAAAATTTTTGTTATCGTATTTTTTTGTTCTAAAATTTCAATTTTGTTCTTCCTTATATCTTCTATTTCTTTGCTGAGACTTGCTTTGTTTCATTTGTATTTTTCATTTGTTTCAAGTGAGTAGTTAGCCATTTTTGTGATGGCTGTTTTAAAATTCTTGTGAGATAATTCCAACATTTGTATCATTTCAGTGTCAGTGACTGTTGCTTATCTTTTCCGATTCAAGTTGAGATTTTCCTGGTTCTTGGTATGATGAGGGTATAATAAGTGATTTTCAATTATATCCAGCACATTTTAGGTATTTTGTTATGAGACTACTCTGGATCCTATTTACCTCTTGTATTTTCAGCAGGCTTCCTATGAAATCACATTGGTGGGGCAAGAGTAGTACCACCTTGTTACTACTATATTGGAGTTGGAGTCCAGATTCCCCACTTGGCATTTGTTGACATCCAGGATGGAGAGGCTGCCTTGTTACTAATGGATGGAGATGGGAGTTCCATCTTCTTGCTAGACCTCTGCTGACACCACACTGGCTGGGACAGGGAGGAGCATCTTGTTACTGTTCTCCAGGTGGCCACCACTGATGCTGTATTGTGGAGTGGGGGGGCTTCTTCTAGGTCTTTTGGCTAGAGAGTGTTTGCTTTTCTTGAGAGATTTTGTTTGTTTCTGGGCTGTTTGGCATTTCTGAGTTACTGGCTTTTCCAGCTGTAAGTCTGGAATATGTGAAGAAAAAGAAAACTCAAGAAACTTATCACTGCATCTTTCTTGGATCATAAGGTCCGTAGGTGGACTGCTTTTTTTGTTCTACCTTTCAGAGTCTTTTAATGTGTATTTAATATATAATATCCAGAGATTCTAGCTGAACTTAGCAGAAGGAGTGGGGAAAAATCCATCTTGTCCTGGAACCAGAAATTCATGGAACAATATTTAATATTTAATATTTAATATTATTTATATTAGATTTTTTAAAACAAAGAGTTGAGGGGCTTTCTAACATATAGTTGATTTTTTTTGAGTATTCTAAAATTCTCACCTGTGTTATTAAAATCATGTGTCCTGAAGTCACTAGAAAAAAGTCAAGAACAAACTTTAAGATACTGGATGCAAAATGTAGATGCTTTTCCAGAGAATGTAAGATGATTTATTTACCAAAAGAAAAAGATAATAGAATACAAACAAAAATACCAGCTGGGTGTGCCCAGTGCTTTTTTGGAATGACTACTTTCTGGGAGCTGAATAGGACAGCCCTTTGTGAAAGGGAAGGACCTTAAAATTGTTTAAGACTCCTTTCCAAAATTACACGTGCAGGGTTTTAGAGAGACACACACTCATTAGTGTTGATTAGAGTTATGTAACTCATATTACCCAGGGTATTATAGCTCGCGTTGTTAGTGTCTAATCTAGTGCCAGACTCCCAAAGGCCCCAAATCTGGCAAAGACAAAATAAAATGAAATGCAATGCTGTTTCTTAAAAAAAAAAAAAGAATGCAGTCCAAGCTGTTCTCTGCAAGTTGTAAGCTTAGATTTAATCAAGTCCAGCCAAAATTATTCCACCCAGGAGCTATTATCACATTCCTTTTTTTGAAAAAAGCTAAAACCACGGAATTGTTGGCAGTCGTATCAAATCCTTTAGAAAAGAAAAATTCTTATAGCCTCGCAATTCCTAACTCTAACTTCCTTTTCCTATTCAACATGTTTGTGATGTTATTTGGGAAAAAAGGTTTGAGTTTTAATTTGTGAGTCTTCAATTTAGAACTTGCTGTGAATGAAAAGGATATTGACTCTGGGAGAAATAATTTGGAAAATTTTGATTTTTAAGGGGAATTAATACAGAGAACCATAAATATATGTATGATTAAATATATATTTAAATATTTATTATGTGTGTATTATATTATTTCATATATTATGTATTTTATATACACTTAAAACATATATTCTTTTTCTAGCTTTATATATGTTTATATATAAATATTTAACACATATATGTATATAAAGCTAGAAAAAGAATATAATATACACATTATATAATATATATTACATCTTATACTATATATTATATATTACGTAATATATTATATAATTATTATTTTCTTTACATTCTCTAGCTTTGTATGTATATAAAGCTAGAAAAAGAAACCAAAAACAAAACCCAAGACCTCAGACTGACTTTAAAAGCCACCAGTTTTTATTTATTTCCTTACTTTTTGAGCAACAACCCCTTGAAAAACTCAGGACTGAACGATAATTCCCTTTCTACACATTTGTTTCTTCACCTGGTTTTTATAAATGTTTACATGAAAGAGAAAATGCTTAAAGGTGTATATATTCCGCTTATACCTTGTCAAAAATATCTATGATTTTGTTTGGGATTTCTTTCTATTGTATGTGATAGCTACTTGCAATTTAATAAACAGATACTTTTTTATTTGTATGGACAGTTTGCTCCACAGAAGACCTTTTGTAGCGGATCATAAATGATATAGGACGTGCTAATTTTAAACAAAATTGAGAAATATATGAAGGCATGTTTATGGCCCCTTTTTAAATCTGTACTTTGTTTCTGTCTCCTGAGCTCTTCCGTTACTATCCTTGGGCCTTGCCCTGTGTCCTGATTCTACCTTCATATGGCTGTCAACAAATTTTTGCTAACATTGACTTAAAGTGGGTCTTAAAATGATTTAAATAAGATATAATTTTGTCTAATTTTTTTTTAAACGAGATTGCTGGAAGATGAAAAAGACTTGTTTTCCTTCCACTCTGCTTTCCAGAGGCCAGAAGTAAAGAGTAAGTTAACATGCCATCTGAAGGACTATGGAGCCCTGATTTGTGCTTGTTTGATATAAACATTAAGGTTTTTATGAATTGTGGAAGTCATTTCTGGGAGGAAAAGGGCTCTAACCTGAACAAATCACTGGAGTCCAGCCATCCAGGGTTCTCAAGGGAAAAGCTTAAGCTAAAGACCTTCCCTAGCTGGGCCATCAAACCAAATCAAAAAGTGTCTGCTCATTAAATTGCAAGTGGCCATCTGCTTGCTTAATCATGTGCTTCTCTTTCCGTTGGGCTGGTTATCACCGTCTGGTTTGGCCCCTTTTGCTAATTAGCCTAAGCTTGATCTTTAGGTGAACTACAATTTAATTTTATCTGGTATGGAATATGGGTTTATTTATTGTTCCATTTGGTTAAATCATTTGAGGAAAAAGAAAAAAAATGTTGCTACTCTATAGTTTTTAAGGACTGGTTATTTAGAATCTGGATGAATATTTGGCTTTTGCAAGTACATTTGAATACTCCCCAATGGATTGTTTTATGTTATTTCTTTTCTCAGTTTGGCAGTGAAGATGGTAATGTTTACATTTACTGTTTTTTAAAGCTAGACAGTAATCTTTGTTTATTCTTTTCCCCTTTCTTTCCATCCTTTTTTTCTCTCTCTCTTTCTCTTTCTTTCTTTCTTTTTATTTCTCTCTTTCTCTTTCTCTTTTCTTTCTTTGACTGGGTCACTCTTTCTTGCCCAGGCAAGAGCACAGTGGTGTAATCACAGCTCACTGCAATCTCTGCCTCTTGGGCTCAAGTGAACCTCCCACCTCAGCCTCCTTAGTAGCTGGGGCAACAGGTATATGTCACCATGCCCAACTGTTTTTTGTATTTTTGGTAGAGATGGGGTTACACCATGTTGTCCAGGCTGGTCTTGAACTCCTGAGCTCAAGCGATCTTGCTTTGGCCTCCCAAAGCGCTGGGATTACAGCCATGAGCCACTGTGCCCGGCCTGTTTTCTTTCCTTATTAAGCAATAAATAACAGATCCAGTTATACAGTATAAAAGTGCAGTCTAGATAAAAAGGCAAAGTCTAGATAAGCAATGTTAACAGTTTGCTGTGTATCTTTTTGCAATGCTTGTACAAATGCAGATGAGTGGGATGCGATAAAGTTATAAATGTAACAAATAAAGCTATAGGAGAATATTTCTATAATGTAGTGGGCTGGAAAGTGGGAGTAAGGGATGGGAGCTTATTAAGATGGAATAACCAAAAGCTTAGAGTCAGACTTGAGCTACATTAAAAATTTAAAGTTTCTGAAGATGATCACCAGTTTGGAGATTATGTATAGTGTACTTATAAATACTGCCACTGAATCAACCAATTGTTTTAGCACCATGTACTCCTAATTTTGGTCAATATATTTAATTCATATTATCCTATTTTAATAGGTCGAATTTAAGTATATATGCTGAAAGAACCGTAAGACTATTTTGTATTGACTGTAAAAATACACTAAGTAGAATTTTTTAAACATTCTTGAGTTCGACTTCTTTTTAAAATTCTTTTTCTTTCTAGATTCCATAGATAGAAGCATGTGAGGATATCTCAGTCTAGTTCTCTGTTGGGAGAGCAAATACGACATTCCCTTCTTGAGCACTGTCTTATTTAACTTCCCACCAGAGAAGGACAACACTGAAGGCTTCGTTTTTCCTTAGGGTTATGATCTATACCAAGTAGCAAGACTCAGAGAAAATCATGTTTCTGCTAACAATTTACATAAAACACAATTTAAGAATGTCTCATAATTTATTAAGAGTAAAAAGGATTATGTAAAGATTATGTAACATCATGTCGTTTTTTTGGAGGTCATTTAAAATTTGGATGGTAAATATTGATTTTGTTTCACTGATTATGTTCCAAATTCTCGCTAATAGTTATACTATGTAGTTACCATCTACTGTTCAAGCCTTAATTGAACAGTGGCTTTAACTGTAGTCATTAGTAAAAGTCTACATCCTGGGATAGAAATAGATATTCTTTTCCTAGGGGTGAAAACCCCACTGATCAGCATCAACTGCAATAGTAATTAGTATGTAACCAGGGAAAGTCCTTAAGCATAGCATTTTTCTTTTTTTTTCTTTTTTTTTTTTAGAATTAGTAAAGTGTTTTTTTTATTCAATCGAGAAAGGGTATATTTTTAACAAATAACTGCTTTAAAATTTTGTTAACTCTGAAAAAAAAGTTATATTCCTTACCTAACGCCGTATCTTATCATATATTTGTGTATTTCCTCTGCGTTTTCTTTTTTTTTCCCATTTATTTATTTTATTGCCTTTTAGGTTTTGGGGTACATGTGAAGAACATGCAGAATTGTTGCATAGGTACACACGTGGCAGTGTGATTTGTTGCCTTCTTTCCCATCACCTACATCTGGCATTTCTCCCCTTGCTATCTCTTCCCAGCTCCCCACCCCCCACCGTCCCTCCCCTATTTCCCCCCAACTAACCCCAGTGTGTAGTGCTCCCCTCCCTGTGTCCATGTGTTCTCATTGTTCAACACCCGCCTATGAGTGAGAACATGCGGTGTTTGATCTTCAAGCATAGCATTTTTCTTATCCAGGTTTGTTCTTCTGTTACTTAGGCTGTCATTGATATTCCAAGTAAGTAGTATAGTTCACTCTTCTTAATTTGTGTTTGTTGAAAACCCAGTATTTGGATATTTAGTTTAATTAGCACTAGATGTATATTACCCACTGTTTGCCTAGGTGTAGAAAAGCTAAGTGTCAGGTTGTGAGCCTCATTTTGTTTCATAAATATTTTCAGAGAGAAGCCATTCATTCTTTCTTTGTTCTCTTCCCCATAATGTTCTTCACTTAAAAGGGACTCAAGTTCAAATAAACTATGAAAAGCGAAGAACAAACACCCAACACCCAAACATTTGTATACAAAATAGGGGATCAGTAAAAGTCTCCAGGAGCTTGAACAAAAAGTAACGCATTTTAAAAGTTAGGTTTGCGTCGGTTATGTAGGATCATAGAAATTAGAAATAAAAAAGGACATTGAAGTTCATCTAATGAAGTCTCAAGAAAAAAAAAAAAAGAAACAAAATGCAGGCAAGAAAAGTGATCTCTAATTCATAGAGCAGGGTCTTGCTCTGTAGCCTAAGCTGGAGTGCAGTGGTGTGATCTCAGTTCACTGCAACCTCTGCCTCCTGGATTCAAGCCATTCTTGTGCCTCAGCCTCCCCAGTAGCTGGGACTACAGGTGTGTGCCACCACGCCCACCTAATTTTTATATTTTTAATAGATAGGGGGTTTCACCCTGTTGTCCAGGCTGGTCTCCAACTCCTGACATCAGGTGATCTGCCCACCTCAGCCACCCAAAGTGCTAGATTGCAGGTGTGAGCCACCGCACCCGGCCCTAGAGCAGGGTTTTGATGGTACAGATTAGAAGTGAAGTCAGCTACTCCCCCTGCCACTGTCCTTTTTGCAAATTCAAATCACCTCTTATGGCACAGGACTTTAAATTTGGCAAATGATAATTTTTGGCAGTATATGACAGGTTTGCAAAAGAGGTTAGTTTACAAATAACTTTGGAAACTGAAGTTTTGGGTTTTTTTGTGTTGTTGTTGTTGATTAGTTGGTCAGTTTTACTTTTAACCCAGTGGTCTACTTTAGAGAACTCTATTGAATCTGGGAAAAGAAGGTAAGGGTGTCATAGCAGAACCATTCCAACATTTAGGGGGCCTGGGATAAGTGAGTATAAATGGAGGGGTAGGGACTACTCCCTGCTTCTTCTCTCACTCCTAGGTTATGTCCTACTGGACATAGGCCTTGTGTGCATGCAAGTGAAGACCCAGCTGGTAGCCTTAGCTCCGCATCCTTCTGCACCTCCTCAAACAGCCACCACTGGCACTCAGGGAAGAGGGTTGCCTGGGCCTAGAAACTGGATTTGGGACCATTTAGGGAATTCCAGGGTGATGGGGACCTGGAGCATGTTCTAGAATGGGAATGCCTCTCACTGTGAAGAAAAATGCAGTGAGAAGAGAGCACAAGTGGGCCAAGGGTAAGACACAGGGGTTATGGATAATCATTGCATACTTTATGAAGCACATAATTAGAAACAGTTGAACTGTCTAACAATAGAGGAAAGGTTGAGTGTATCCACTTAATAAGAAATAATAAACCATTAAAACTTTAATCTTGGAGGCTATACAGCAACATGGAAAATGTTTACTGTGTGTAATATCCAATGTGAGATAGTCAGGATGCAAATTGAATGGGCACTGGCACTACGACTTTAATTACATAAAACATCAGGTGACAGATCCAATTCTAGGATTTTATCCCACCAATATCTTGCATATCTGCATAAAGATTTAAGTACTAGAATGCTTGTTGCAGCGTTATTTGTCATAGCAAAATGTACCCAATTCCTTTTATTCTGTAGGAATTGGGTAAATATGCTATATCCATATATTGAACAAAGATGTAGCTCTTAGAAAGAATGAGATGGCTTTACATGCGAATTTGAAATTCTCTCTAAGAAACATTTTAAGTGAAAAAAAGCAAGGTGCATGTAATATATTCCTTTTGATATAAAAATCAGGTTTTATATATATGAAAAAATAAGACTACCATGAGAATATTACAAATGGTAATTGTTTTAAGGTGGCAGGGATATGGGTGATGATTTTTGATTATTTCCCAAATTTTCTTTAGTGCTTCTGTGGCTTAAAAAGGAAAATTAAGGAAAAATTAAGAGCTGGAAAAATGAGTGCCTAAGCAACCATGAAAGGAGGTTTCTTAAGCTCTGATCATCTCTTCCTACGCTATTCAATTCTGCTGCTACTTAAAGTTAAGCATAGTTGTCGAGGCTGCAAGTTTTCATTGCCTCTGTTATATTCAGAGAAGAGTGCTATGCTTTGATTTCTGTTAATACAGGCATTATAGCATTGAACGTGTCTGTGCATTGTCATAAAATTATGAAAAATATGGTTTCTGGACTTTATTATTAGGTTGCATGATATAGCCACACTCAAGAGAGAAGACTGAATTCTAGAGAAATCTTTGGCTTTGGCTGAGATTTCCTGACTGGTTCATTTCTGTCAGTGATTTCTAGCACAGTCTCATGAATAAAACAAAGCATCTAAGTGCTTTTCTTGGCTTTTCTAACTAAGCCTTAACTTGTATTATTTTAGACATTTTACCTCATTCTGTACCTACACTTCTGGCTGTTGATAACAATTTGATTCTAATGGGAAAATTAAGTCAGATAACATCTACAACAAAAGGACCTGGTACCATTTTGAGAAGCCGGGGGTATCAAGATAATAAAATCAATTAAATCTACAGAATTTCATTATTCTCTGTGTTCTGTGACACTTAGCAAAAGTTGTAATAGATCTTTATCTTTCATTAGACTTCTTGGCTATGCAGGAGACATTTCAAGGGCTAAGCAGCACCTATGGAAGTACCTGAATTATTAGTGCATGTTGGATTTCCAGTTGATGCCGAGTTCTACTCTAGTCCTTGAATTCTAATACTTTTAATTTTTTCGAATTCTTGGTGATAATTACATAGATAAGCTGCTACTCTTTTCTTTGCACAGATGAAAAGAAAATGATTCTAAATTGATTAAATTTTATTCCAGACATAGGCAAATTGTTTATCATTATAGCTTCCTTAATTGGCACATAAACTAACTTTTAACTGTGGCTTATCTGCTAAAAATATGATTTATTAAAATTGGAGAAATTCTCATGATTTATGCATACAGTTTATCATGTGCCGTTTGCAATGCTTTATTTAAATTAGTAAGTAATCAAATTGCCAAGTTTGGTTTGCAACTGATGTTTTAATTAGTTCAGGATGGCAGCTCATTCATATGAAGCCACATTATAAACCAGAAAAGGAGGGTTGTATTTTTGAATTGAATTCTTGCCTCAGATCAGAGTTCTATTGAACTTTTTCTTTTTTTGAAACAGGTTCTTACTCTTTGCCCAGGCTGGAGTGCAGTGGCGTGATCACAGCTCACTGTAACCTAGAATTTCTGGCTCAAACAATCCTCCTGTCTCAGCTTCCTGAGTAGCTGGAAGTACAGCTGCGCATCATCATGCTAGGCTAATTTTGTATTTTTTGTAGGGAAGGGGGTCTCACTTTGTTGCTGAGGCTGGCCTCAAACTCTTGGCCTCAAGCAATCCTCCACCCTCTGCCTACCGAAGGGGTAGGATTACAGGTGTGAGCCACCACTCCAGCCGTCGTTGAACTTCCTATCTTCTATTTTCTGAATTTGAAATCTCCCTCTTTATTCTAGAGGCAGCAGATTCTGTATACATATTCTTTAGACTTTGTCATTTGTCCCCTCAGGAGCTTATCAGATTGATGATGGAGCTAGTAAGACATTTTGTTAGCAGAGTTCCTCATGGGTTTGAAAATTATATATTTTTCTTTGTGCAATTTGGCAGACAGCAGAGAATGGTAGAAACAACATGGGTTTGGAAGTTAGGCCAAGATTGGAATCTTGATGTGCTAATTACACTTGACCCTCCTGTATCTGTGGATTCCTCATCATGGATTTAACCAATTGCTGATGGAAAACATTTGGGGAAAAAAATTCAACAATAAAAAAGAATACAAATAAAAAACATATAGTATGACAACTATTTACATAGCACTTACATTGTATTAGGTATTATAAGTAATATAGAAAGTATTTAAAGTTGTGAAAATTGATTATACAAATTGGAGTTACGCTTGTCATACCCAACTAAACCGAAGTTGATGAAAGAGGGAAAAAAAGCACTGAGGGCACAAAGTACCTGCTGCAGGAACTGTCTTGCAAGTTCAGCCACTGAAATGAACTGCTGTAACCTTAAGACCAGCTTTAGTAGCTGTGGAATGGACCTGTCCTGACTCTAAGAGCTTTGCTTACTGCCATCACTCACCAGTCACAGCTTATCCGCTCAGAAAAACCTCATTAGCACCAATGAACTTCCTCTCGAAATGTTTTACATTTCTCTTTCCCAATAAAACCTCAGTCTTTTGTTCTTTGGACATACTGATGACCACCTTGGTCTGTAAGTATGCCCCGAATTGCAATTCTGTTTTTATATATATTCCCAAATAAAACCTTTTGTTTAGATATTCTTCTTTATATTTTATTTTATTTGAACAAAGTGTATATATGCATGTGTTATATGCAAATACTGGGTCAGGCGTGGTGGCTTATGCCTGTAATCCCAGCACTTTGGGAGGCTGAGGCAGGCAGATCACCTGAGGTCGGGAGTTTGAGACCAGCCTGGCCAACATGGTGAAACTCTGTCTTTACTAAAAATACAAAAATTAGCCAGGTGTGGTGGTGGCCACCTATAATTCCAGCTACTTGGGAGGCTGAGACTGGAGAATTGCTTGCACCCTGGAAGGCGAGGTTGCAGTGAGCTGAGATTGCACCATTGTACTCTGGGTGACAAGAGCAAAACTCCATCTCAAAAAAAAAAAAATACTACATCACTTGTTATACGAGGCTTGAGCATCCTTGGATTTTACTATTTTCAGGGGATATTCTCCATGAATATCCAAGGAGAACTGTGCTAGTTACTTTTACATAAAGGGATAAGTGTACCAGTTTCTTTACACAGTGTACTGCACAATTGCTTTAAACATAGAGGAGTCATAATAATCTTTATTCTGCTAGGGAGTTGTGAGACATGATCACGGAGAATACATAAAGTTGCTCAAGCAGTGCCTGGTGTCTCTAATTTTCAATTTGACCTTTAATTAAATAAAAGTAAATCTTCCAGATGACTTCTTAATGAAAGGATACATCATAGAATATTTTACTATGGTAAAAGAATAATTGATATTTTATCATCAGGTAGCCTCTCTTAATCTGTACTCTTCCTATCTGTTATATAATAATGATGATTTTTTACTATAACCCTAGGCCCAGAGAATCTTTCCAAATGATTAAAAGATAGGGTAATCATATAATTTCATCTTTAAGCATTTTTATTATGTTCTAATTCCATAAAAAGCAGTAATTCAATTGATTGAATTTCCTTTAGGGTACAGGCAAAAGTCCACAGTTTAAGTTTACATATTACTTTTAATAATGATAAATATATATGTGGAAAATGTTTATTGACTAGAATAGCTTTTTTATAATCATGCCAGATAGCCAGTGCATTGAAAATTGTTATTATGAATAAAATAATAATAGCACCCATCATTCAGTGCTTACTCTATGACATGCTCCATGTATTTCTCATCAAATCTCATTTAACATTAACTCACGCCATGCAGAATGTAGTATTGTCCCCGTTTCACAGATTAAGAAACTCAGAGAGGTTAAGTAAATTGCTCAAGGTCACATAGGAAGTATGTGATAGAAGCCAAACTTGAATTCATAGCCACCTTAAGCCAAAACTTGGTCTCTTAACTACCATGCAATTCTAGACTGCCTTTCATATCTAGCTTCTCCAGTTTTTGTTGTTGTTGTTGTTGTTGTTTTTTTTTTTTTAAGACCCTGTGGTCAAACCCTTTCTCTCTGAGTGTTTCTATGTTAGGAAAACAAATTGTGCCTTATTATTATATGTGTTGTAATATACAAGTCAATACTATTTCAACAGGAGGGAAAAATGTAGTGGCATAGCGAAACAACACCACATCCCTGAGGTTTATGGGATAGAAGATCACATTATTTTTAATGTCATTGTTAAAGACATGGGGACTCAGCAGCATAAAAGTCTATTGTGAGCCATCTCCCTGTGTCATGGGCCAGGGTGTAGTAATGGAAAGGGTACACTGCATTTCACTAGAAATAAAAACAAACAATGGCATTGCCTGCTGTTCACCTCTGCAGAAAGATGACCTGGCAACATTAGCCTGTGGCTGAGAAGGATTCTAATCTGTCAGAAAGAGGCCCTTAAATTTGGCAGCCATCTAGACCTGTTTTATGTGTGGCATGTGTGCTTTTGTCAGGGTGGAGGGTTCATACTGTTTGTCAAATTATGGCATCCACAACCAAAATAATGTTGAGAACTAGCTTATCTACATGTAGCCTTACAAAAGTAATTTAAAAAGATACAGTTTAAACATATAGTTGAAGATAATTTATGAGGATGCATTTGTGTGGTTTTGGGTTAGGCACTTTGAATAAAGAGAAGCTGATGAGCAATATTGCCTAAAGGTTAAGAGCAGGGGGGTTCAGGAGTCAAAACTTAGGTTTCAATCATTATCACTGTTCAACCCATTTCTAATTTAACTGGTAAGTGTCAGATTTCTCTTCTGTACAATAAGGATAGTAATATGTACCTCTCTGGGTTGCTATGGGGATTATATAAGGAAGCTGAGTTATCTGTATAAAGAAAACATAAATTGTCCAAATGGAGCAAAGAGTATCACATTTGTTCCTAGGTACTCACTAAGTGATTATAATCAGAGCCCCATATCTTTTATTTAAAAAATTAGACAGTTAAAATAATAATCCATCTGATATCCAGAGCACATAGAAAACAACAAAAAGATTAAATTAGTTTAAGTTAAGGAGAGTGAGTTTTCAGCAAAATCAAAGTGGGAAATAGGAAGGAAAGGCAGCTCATAGGTGGTATTTGAAGAAGCTCTCCAGGTCATGGTGAGAAGGCTTGATGGAGAAGCAAAGCTGATGAGGCAGCTGCAGAATGTGTGTGATACGACACTGCTCTGAGGCACCTCCAATGCAAGAGTAGGTCACAGTCTGAACCATGTTCAGATGCTCCAAGGTTTAATTATGTAAATGACTTCTCCAGGGGATATTCCAGCTGCTTGCAAAGCTACTTCGGCCATTCTTCATTTATCACAGTCATGAACACACAGGAGCCTTCATATTGAAAAATATATTAGTCTATAATGGGGATTGGGAGATGGGAAGGAAGGACCTGATAACTAAAAGTGCTGCAGAGCTTCCATTGCTCTCACAGCAGTTACAAAATGGGCAGGTACAATCCTTGACCTGGAGCAAGACAGAGACTTCGAAGTGAAGTCCTCCTCCACCTGCTTTAAATGAGGGTGTTAAGTGTAAAAGAAAGAAATGCTTTCCCAATGAAATTAAAGTGTTCCAGAGAGCAGATTAAACGAGAAAGTATTTTAAATTATCATCGGCAATCTTCAACACTTGAAGGCATAGTGGAGCATGGTGGTGCATGCCTGTAATCCCTGCCACTCTGAAGGCTGAGCCTGGAGGATCCTTTGATCCAGGAGTTCGAGATCAGCCTGGGCAACAAAAAAAGACCCCATCTTAAAATGAAAACAAAACAAAACAAGTGAAGGCAGAAAATATTTTCAACTATTTCCTTTCTTTTTTAAATATATGTATTTTTTTGAGATGTAGTCTTGCTCTGTTGCCCAGGCTGGAGTACAGTGGCATGATCTTGGCTCACTGCAACCTCTGCCTCCTGGGTTCAAGTGAGTCTCCTGCCTCAGCCTCCCCAGTAGTTGGGATTACAGACACTCACTACCACACTCGGCTAATTTTTGTATTTTTTTTTTAGTAGAGATGGGGTTTCACCATGTTGGCCAGGCTAGTCTTGAACCCCTGACCTCGTTATCTGCCCACCTCGGCCTCCCAAAGTGCTGGGATTACAGGTAGGAGCCACTGCTCCAGGCCACGGCTAGCTATTTTCTTAGTGTAACAATGCATATTACATTTCCTAGCACAGCGTCTGGCACATAGTAGGCCTCACACGTTTTCTCCTCCTTCACTCTTTCATATCGTTCCTATTAGATGAAAACTTCAGAGCTTATTAGGAACCCAGGTCACAACACCACAGTGTTGTTTTCTAATGAACGACAAGACACATTTGCATGATAAAATATCCTTTGTTGTTTTTTAACTTACAAAAAAGGTCCTGCATAAGATTTGTGGGCCCCTTGGGGTCAAGCAGTCTCTGTTCTCACAAGATATAAAAGCTGAAGCTTTTTTACAAATAGAAAACAGTGGATTTTCTTTGCTCTGCAGTAAAGGCCAGAGAAGTTTATGGACTTGTCCTTAGGTTTTATGAATGGGACGTGAAAACACCCACTTTCCTTTCCCAGAGGCTGTTTGAGAGAATAACCTCTTTTCTCATTCTACTCATGTTCTAAAGCCTTGCACAAAGCTAGTAATTTATAATTGCTGATTTGACTGAATGTATAATCTCAATCTTAAAGCATTTCAAGTTCTTTTTTGGCAACCGCAGGGAGTTCCCATGTTCCAAAAGAGAATGTTCAGTTTACTTTCATCTTTAATTATCTGGGATGGTGGTTTTAATTCTACTGAAAGCGGTGTCGATTAAAAGAAAAATCCAGATGGTAAAATAGGGTGGTGAGGGAAGACCAAGTCCTGCAGAATGCTAGGTAAGCAGCAATTGAAAATTGAACTCCTGTCCTTGGTTCTATCAGAACATCGAGAGTTAGGATTTATTTATTCAGACTGACAAGAGATAAATTCCAAACCTCACCATAGTATCCCCTTACTTATGATGACAAGGTTCATCTGTTTTCTTTCAGATGAACCATACTTTTGTGTTATAGGAGAACTTTGGGCTAAATCTCTCTCTCTCCTAGTTTATAAACAACAGATATTTTTTTCTCACAGTTCTGGATGTTGGGAAGTCTGAGATCAAGGTGTCTGCATATTTGGGTCTGGTGAAGGCTGCTTCCTGGTTCACAGATGGCACCTTCTCGCTATGTCCTCCCGTGGTGAAAGGGCCTGCATTTTTATTTCTATAGTCATTAATTTTATCTGAAATATGGCAAGTTTCTAGTGTCATCTGTTGTTTTTTAAATAGTATGTTTTGATAGCATAATATTGTCTTAAATTATTTCTTAGGGAACACGGTAACATCTTGGCTTATAGCAAATGGAGAAAAGGTGCTGGATAAAGCTCTAGAGTCCATTACAAGGCACCTGAGAACCTCCAAATACCAGTGTAGACCTGGAAACCTCAGAATTTTCTTGTATTTCTTTTCTAGACGTCTAACAAGGAATTAGAGTTAACCTGGGAACCCAAGAACAATCTGCTCTGTGTACCAGCCAGAGTTGGAGAGCCTGGAAGGGTAGATTAAATTTTGCAAACTGTAACGCAGTTTAAAACCTCACAGGAGAGGGTGGCAAGCTGTGGTCTCTGAGGTCTGATTACCTGAGTTTGAATTCTAGCGCTGCCACTTACTGGCTGTATAACCTTGTGAAAGTTACTCAACCTCTCTGTGCCTTAGCTTTCTTACCTATGAAATTGGGAGATAATAATAGCAGAGTTGTTTTGAGGATGGAATTATGTTTAAAAAGCTCAGTTAGGCCTGACACATAGTAACTGTGTATGTTTACAAAGGAAAATCCCAGAGAAGAGAGGGATCAATATAATCTCAAGCAGGAGTTGTTAAACTGTGGCACACAGGCCAAATCTGGCCTGCCATCCATTTTATGTAAATAAAGTTTTACTGAAACACTGCTATGCCTGTTCATTTATGTATTGTCTACGGTTGTTTTTGTGATACAAAAGCAGAGTTTAGTAGTTGTGACAGAGACTGCATGGCCTGCAAAACTTAAAATAGCTACTATTTGGCCCTTTACCCCAAAAGTTTGTAGGCTCTGAACTATAGTCTTCCTTCTATTGCATTGGTATGTGGTATATTTTCTTTATTCGATAGTAAATGTGCTTGCCACAGATCTGGCAAAAATGCCTCCAGCCTCTCTTTCCCTCTGTAAATGCCTGAGAGTCTGTAGGTCATGAAACTCCCATGAAGCAGCACATTGTACCACCAATGAAGCTGACAGGCTGCCCAGTGTCACAGAATGAATTGTGACTGAATCTTTTGTGGTGGTACTGTGGACCATTGAGACTAATATGAAAATTACCTTCTGAGCATTTATGCAAGATAATTTAATTTTAGAGCTCATAAACAAGATCAGAGTATGTGGTTTAACAAAAGGTCTCCTTATGTGTACGTATGCTTGCCAAAAACATGATGAAATCCTGGAACATGGCAAACTTAACATGCACTTTTAGATTTACATGTGGCAAACAGAATTGACTAGTGTATCTGTTCATAAATATTACTGCTGCTATTAAGAGGCACTTGGGAAACATGGACAGTTATATTAAATATAAAAATGATCTCCTCCTCCCTCCCTCACTATGGGGCCCCATCCCAATAAATACGCTCAAGCCAAAGTCTTGCAGACATTTTTCTTTTTTAAATTTTATGTTCCATAGTAAACATCTTTCTCCCAACAACTTGCCTATTCATTTTAACTTGTCCTGGTTCATACTGAATGCCCATTTCCAAAAGGGACTCCTATCTTGAGGTTGCTCTGGTACCATGTCTTACAGAGGCTCTAAAAGCATAGTGGTGTACAAGATCAGTTTAGTATGCACTAGTCCTAGGCTAAAAATTAAATTTGATTTAATTGCTTAGCTTTTCCAGGTAAGTTTAAAGTGAAAAACAATCTTTTTTTTCTTTCAACCCAATTTGAAAACACTAGATTAGGTCATGCCTACATACCAAACTGGAAAATAATTCCTAGAGTAAAAAAGACTTCGACTTAATTTAAAGATAATGGGAGACACGTAACCGCTCAGCAATGGACTGATAATTAGGGATTTGTTTTGTTAGCACTGAGAACTGATAGTAAATGCCATCAGTGACCAGTTTCGTTCAGCAAGTACTTATTTGGAACAGACTCTATGGAAAGCATGTGTGGCCTTCTTTATATTGGATTAGATATATTGGCACCAAAGTGCCAATAGTGGCCTGTAAGACTCAAGTAAATATGTTTTAGCAATTTTAATTCCCTAAAATAATATAGAGAATGTAAGCACTTAATCACTATAAATATGATAACATGTATTAAAAAAAGGATGCTATCATCTTACAAAAATCATATTGTAGAAAACCACTTATAATTAAAAGCAGCAGATCAAAATGAGGTATTTTTTTTAACTTACAGATTGGAGAAGATAAAAAAGAGCTCAATAATATGCCATGTGTTGGATGTGAGGGGAAATGACTGCTCTCAGACACTGCTGATGGAGGTTCAAATTTGGGGCAATTTGGCAATATGTATGTAAATGTATTCCTTTGACTCAGCAGTTCTAGTTCTAGGAGTTTGTTATATAGATATACTTACATATGTACAAAGATATATTTACAAGGCTATTCATTGCAGCATTGTTATAACAATAAAAAGCTGGAACCAACAAAATCTATAATGTGTCTGTTATGGAGTAAACTGTGTATACTTTAGAATGTGACTGTATTTGGAGGTAGGGCCTTTAAAGAGGTAGTTAGGCTTAAACAAGGTTATAAGAATGAGGCCCTAATCCAATATGAGCACTATCCTTAAAAGAAAGAGGAAGAGACAGCAGAAGGCACTTTGCCGTTCAATATTCTAAAGAATTTGAACATAAATATTCACAGCGGTCTTTATTTTACTACTTAGATTCTCACGAAAGAAAACTAAGTCCTAGACAATTGAGACCTAGAAAGGAAAAACATGCCATTTTTTTTAAAGATCGAATTTCATCATAAATTATTGATTTTATAAGTATTTATTAATATTTAAACTGATAATTCCATACTATAATATAAAATGTAATATGATTTAGGAAGAAATCAAGTAATAAAGGGAAGATATAAGGAAATGATTTAACAGAGACCCTGATTCCAGGGGACCTCATGGTGTTCAAGGCTATAATAAGGTAATACTGGAGACTAGTTAAGTTTATCCTAGAGCACAAACACCCGAGACTCTCAAATAATTTAGTGGGGAGTTTAACCTGGTAGTTGAGAGCATGGTTTTTGGAGTCAGACTATATTAGTTAGGGTCCCAGCAGGAATCAACAGATACATTCAAATTATTTTAATTTATGAGAGATTTAATTCAGGGACTATATAAAAGGATAGAATGAAATCACATTGGATGGTGTAGAACCTCAGAGCTAGCAACAATATAGCTGTTACTGCCTCTGTCTGGAAGGGATGAAGGAGTGGAGAGACTGGTTCCTGGAAGCTGAGGGAGAGAGTCTTGTAGATACCACCATCTTGGGAAGCACAGTGGTCTTCAGTTGTGGGACAGACAGCTTGAAGTGACGCCACAGTGGGGGAACCCAGATAAGCCTCCCAGCCTCTGATCTCCTGATTGGCTCTCATTGGATGAATCAACTGGAATCCAGAAGGCAGGACACCAACACCCGCAGATGTAGTTCATAGAGGTCAGCCACCTGGCACTGAGGTTAGGTGGAGAGTGTTTCTGGCAAATTGAGAGGTCGGCACACAGACCCATCTGAATTTGAATCACAGCTTTGCTAATTCTTAGCAGTGTATCTTTGGACAAGTTAGTCAGTCATTACAAGCTTATTTCCCCATTTGTAAAATGACTTTGATAATCCTATCCCAAGGAGTTGTTGTAAGGATTAAATGAGCTAATTTATATAAAGCCTTGGATATGATACTTCACTCATAGCAATGATCAATACATGCTAGCCACTTCAGTGTCATCTTTGTTGTAATCAGCTCATTAAATCCTCCAGCAATCACATTTTTAACACACGCCTGCTTTGGTCTTAATCTCAGAAGGATCTATTGACTAAGATGAAGATTCCCCTAAGGGGCTGTTTTGATCTTCTGTGGAGGGTCAGCAGCATCTAGTGCTGTCCCTCGGCCTATCATTGTGCCCGGTCAGCTAAATCTTGGAAGGCCTAATTTGATTCCTATTGGAGGTCTGACAATTGAAAAAATGATATTACCCACCTTTTTTGTTTTTGATTTTTCATTTCTATGAATACATTACATTGTCAGAGGGTGACAATGTTAATATCTACTGCATGGTAATAATTTCTGGAAAGTACATGAGACACAGAATACCACCATGGCTGGGAAAAGGACAATGACTTTTATACATTAGCTGCCAAGATTCTTGGCACTGTTTCTGAAAAACTGTGTGGTGGACTATTTCTGGAACCTAACCATGGATAGTTCATTTTATTTTTGTTTCGAAATATGATGTTTTAAAAATGCCTTTGGAAAAAACATCTGTGTGTCTCATCATAAGCCACAAAGTGAGTAGAACATTAAATTTTGTTGAATGTGAAAGCATTAACTTCTCAACAGTGTATACAGCTTAATTCACAATAGGAAGAAAATACGTGAGAAAATGTCTTAGAGTAACATGTCTTCATAATTGTTATTTCTTAGGTTGTGGTTATTTTTATCCTAAAAACCATCCACCAAAACATTAATTTTGGAACATGTAAGATGAGCCCATGAAGACTGCATTTTAGCTACTTATTATACACACTCAATTTTTCCATGATAAACAACAGGCCCTTTCTGTGTTTCTTTTAGTTTGATTCTCTCTTCTTATAATATCAAAATGTCCCCACTGAAATTTGATCAATGTGGCCAGCCAAATTAGAGACTTACTTTTCTATGTTTTGGGATTTCATTCATCAGTACATTCTTACCTGTTCATCACTGTAGGAGGGGCAGTCAGTCCAGAGATTCTCAACTCTGGTTTGGCAACACCTTGGCCTGACTTCAGTTCCCATAAGAAGTGCCAGGAAATGCCAAGAACAAAGTTGTTTTACCCTGAAGAACAAACTCAATGTCATTTTTTTTTTTCAGGTTTCATCTTTTTAGTAAGCTCTGTGAAGGACATCCTATGAGACACAACAGAATATTTTTTTCTTCCAGTATTAAAAAGACATTTACAAACATTTTAAAGCAACTATTCAATATAATCAGTTTGGTGATCTGAATTAGAAAACACCCCTGGATAATCATGCTCTTGATGCACTTTTTTTTTTTTTTTTTTTTTTTTTGAGACAAGTCTCACTCTGCTGCCCAGGCTGGAGTGCAGTGGCGCAATCTTGGCTCACTTGCAACCTCCGCTTCCTGGGTTCAAGCTATTCTCCCACCTCAGCCTCCCAAGTAGCTGGGCTTATAGGCGCCATGTATATGGATATGGATATGGACATTCCAGTTCCAGAGACTATAATGGCAGAAACCAGGGTGGTTATGACCACTACTCAGGAGGAAATTACAGAGACAATTATGACTGAATGCCATTTTAGGAACAGAGCCTTTAACACATGATTTTAAGGCATTCTAATTACCACAAATCCTTTCTGGAATAAAATTCAGCATAGAGAAATAAACTAATACATTTGAAAAAGAATGTTAGAATTTCTTTGTGTCTGTGAGGGATTGATTTATTTCCAATAGTGTTCTGTGGAGAATGTTATTCTGTTTCTAGAATAATTAAAATTTACCACTTAAATTTTGCCATCTTCACATCAATTTAGGTAACAAAACAGCTATGAGATCTTCTTTACAACCTTTCCTTTATTTTTTAAAATTTAAAAATTTTTGTACATTCAAGGGTTACATATGCAGGTTACCTACATGGATATATGGTGTAATGGTGAGATGTGGGCTCCTAGTGTGCCCATCACCCAAACAGTGAACATTGTATCCAATTGGTAACTTTTTAGTCATTTCCCCCTTCCTACCCGACCCCTCACTTTGGAGTCCCCAGTATCCATTATTTCCCTCTGTATGTCAACAAACTAATTTGGTGCCTCTGCCCTTCAGCAGCTGTAATCAATTGGGCCATGATGGAATGGCTTTCTGCCATGAATACTAAGAGAGACTTGGCCTGTGCCATGGAAGTTTATGATGGAGGTAGGGAGCAGGAAGAGCATGGGATCTTTAGGACCTCGAAGGGAATGGATCAACAGTAGGGTAAATGAATTATTTTCCAGTGTCATAATAGTGAGATTTCTTTATATTGCCTTTGTGACATTTTCATTGCTCCTTGGATTCTTGATTCTGGAGGAGGAACAAAAGGGCCCTTTTTTTTCTTCCAGATCTCCTGTGTTAGACAGGGCCCATTGGCAGAATGGAGGCTGCACTTGAACTGGGTTCTGAAATTGGATGGGAGCCATTCTATGTGGGATTTTAAAATCATGTTTCTGGGTCTGTTGGTTCTTCCCCCATCTGGCTTGTCCCCCATTCAGAACTTGGCAAGGATAAGATCTTGTTCTATATCCCTAAGCTTCTATGACAACAATATCCTAGGATCTTTCCACCCTCCTTCATACCCTCAAATGGTTACTACAACTGTTTGATTCTCTCATATAGTAAGAAAATAACCCCACTGAAATTTTGATCAATGTGGCCAGCCAAATTGGAGACTTAACTTTTCTATGTTTTCAGATTTCATCCATCAGCACATTCTTACCTGTTCATCACTGTAGAAGGGGCAGTCAGCCCAGAGATTCTCTGCTGCATTCAGGATCCTCGGGTTAATGTAAGTCTGCATCTTCCCTGCTGTGAGAAGGGCAATTGAGGAAGGAAGTCTTTTAATTTTTTATTAAAATTTTTAATTCCAGAGAGTAGTAATAATCCCATTACCTTTATTAGAATTTTTAAAAGATACACTACTACTTTCTTTTTTCACTTTAAACAGTAATGTCAGAATAATATAAGAAAAAATATGAAGATTAGCAATAAAAGTGTGTTTGGCTATTGCAGATTTCTTTTTCTAAAAAATTCAGGACACTTTTTATAACATAATTTCATATAATGTCACATTTTAAATAAAATCCTATTTCAGTCCCCTCCCCTGCCCCTGCAATGCGCATGCATGAGCAAACACACACACACACACACACACACACACACACACACACACAAAATCATGTGCCAAAGGGGAAATCCATTTTGTCCTTAGAAATGGTGGTAGTTTGGTTAACTAAAAACGGAATCTCATCCAGTGTCAGAGCACAAATGTTGTGGAAAATCAACTCCAGAACAGCATGGAGATATTTCCTAACTTCACCAGAGTTTTTTGTTTGTTTGTAATGGAAATCTATCATAGTGACTCAAACAATCTCCAAATTGTGAATTCATTTTGTTCCAAAAATTCACTTGTAAGCCAGTTGTCAGCACTCAGAACTCATTTTTCCATATAAGCAATGTTATATGGTTAGTTCAGTTCCTAGGCTGGCTCCTATAAGCTTACTTAACACATGTACAGTTGAACAATGTTGCTCTACACTCACAGATTATTGGTACTTGAGGGGTCTTCAAAGATCTTCAAATTTAGTAACACCATTAAGCTGTACACAGGATCAGAGAGGTTAAGGAACTTGCTTAGGGTTATCCAGCAGAGATAAGACCAGACCCACATCTCCTGACTTTCAGGCTAGTGACCTGTCCACTGTATTGTAATTTATAAAGCTGGACCACTGTTTACCACCTTATATCTCTAAAAAGGTTACTTCTGAGGAGGTATATATCACTTTAGCACTTAGAAAATCGTTTCCCATATACTAGGCTCACAAAATCTTCACTATAATCCTATGAAGACAGTAGAGGAGATCCACCCTGTCCCCATTTTAAAGATAAAGACACAGAAGCTTCAGGAGGTTAAAGCAATTGCCACACAATTAATAAGTGGGGCTCCAACCCAGCTCTTCAGAGTCTTGAGGCCAGTGTCGGGTCCACCCCTGACCTGTTGCAGTGGTGCAGTCCTCAGGGCTTCACATAGGGTGTCCTATGCAGGGAACAGTGCTGGCTGGGCAGGTGAGAGGCTGAGTCAGTCATGGAGATGGGTGGGATATGCTAAGGGGGGTGCTGCAGTGTTGATGGGGCAGAAGGTACAAGGAAAGGGCCTGGGGAGTGAAGATCCAGGGCTCTGATTATTGTATCGCTTAGGGTAGTTTTCAACATCACAATGGGAGGTTGGCAGTTAGTGGTTCTCAATGGTAGGAGGTTGAAATAATGGCAGT
This sequence comes from Cebus imitator, assembly GCF_001604975.1. Classification (NCBI taxonomy): domain Eukaryota; kingdom Metazoa; phylum Chordata; class Mammalia; order Primates; family Cebidae; genus Cebus; species Cebus imitator. The sequence continues at coordinate 860,247 of NW_016107763.1, forward strand.
GGGTGAGACGTGCTTATTGCTTATATGTTCTATGTTCACATATGTGTATATATGTTGTATGTATGTTCATGTCGCTTTTCCTTAGAAACTGCCTACCCATAAAGATTATCTTTAATAGATCATCTGGCATATGGTTGATTTTTTTGAAAAATTTTCTTAATTGACAAATTATAATTGTATTTGTGGGGTACTTAGTGTTGTTTTGATACATATATGGTGATCAGATCAGGGTAATTTGCATATATGTAATCTCAAGCATTTATCATTTCCTTGCATTGGGAACATTCAATACCTTCCTCCTAGCTATTGAATCTATAAAATATATTATTGTTAACTATAGTCACCCTACAGTGATATACACTAGAACTCATTAGAATGTTGTGAGGATTAGGCCAGAATGCCTAGATCTAATTAGGCACTTGTTAAGGATTTAACATAACGCCTTATTGAATTAACCTAACTAGAATTAACCTAAAACTTCTCTTTAGACAGAAGAAATAGGTACCAAAAAAAAAAAAAAATAAAGTCCACATTTGAAGAACAAGTGTTCAGTTAGGCAATATAAACTATATTTTTACTTAATTTTCCTCTACAGCTTTATGGATTTTAACCTCTACCTTTTTAGAAAGAAATGTTTATCTGTGAAAAGGAACCTATTGAGTCTGGAAGAAAAACTGATTTCAGCTGCAGGTTTAAAAAGGATCTGACATTGCTTGCATATTGTGAATGTGATTTTTAAAATCACCTGGAAAATGACCAGGTGTGGTGCCTCACTCCTGTAACCCCAGCACTTTGGTAGGCTGGGGTGGGAAGATCACTTGAGGCCAGGAGTTTGAGATCGGCCTGGGCAACATTACGAGACCCTGTCTCTGCCAACAAGTAAAAAAAAATCAGCCAGGTATGGTGGGGCATGCCTGTAGTCCCTGTTACTCTGGAGGCTGAGGTGGGAGGATTGCTTGAGCCCAGGAGTTTGAGACTGCAGTGAGCTATGATCATTCCACTGCACTCCAGCCTGGGTGACAGAGCAAATCTCTGAAAACAAAAAGTCCCCTAAAAAAAAGAAAGAAAAACCCATTCATAACAGTGCACCGTTACACTAATGTATGTCTCTGCTGATGTGATGCAATGCGATGCTCCACGCATCATGCTAGTTAAGAATGCTGGTAGGGGCACGTGTGGGTTGCTATGAAGATTCCTCCTGCTTGTTTGATAGTAAAGATGGAGTCAGATTCTAATCCACAGCTTGGTGGACTGGACTAGGGATGGAAGAAATCAAGTCTGCAGCAGCAGCCTGCGGTCTGGAGGCTTGCTGCAGAGTCGAAAATGGTTCCAGAACAACATCATGTTTCGGTGCCACATGCCACATTTCTAAGCATTATGTCACGTAGGAATTGAATTAGCATTCTTCAGTGCTTAATTTTCATTGTGAGGGGTCTGTTTGCTCACTGATGCTTTTAATTTATTACTTTGCTATTGCAAAATGTATCACTCAAAGATGCTGATCTTGTTACTGTCAGTAAAGGGAGGGAAAAACCCACATGGCAGGACATGGGACTAATTTCTGAAATGACTGGAAGGCTGTGTCTGCCTTCTCCTTTATGCCATTCATTTTACCTCACAATTTTGTTGTCACTCTGTTCTCTTTAACTTTTAATATTTCTTCTTTTATACTCCTTTTCTGTAACTCTTGTCTTTCTCCATCTTCAGACTTCACCTCACCTTCTGCTTATTTTAATGCTTTTTTTCTTTATATAATCATTTCTCTCCCACTCTTTCCTATTCTTATTCTTTGAGTCTCAAAATTTTCTCTCATTCCTCTTCCAGAACTCACTCTCAGCTACATCCTACCTACTTACTTTCTTTGGTTTATTCACATTTTCTTCTTTGACCATAATATTTCCTAAATTTAATGCTTCTTATTTTAAATTCTGTCTTCAATTGTAAGAAAGAGAGGCTGTTTTTAAGCTTATAGGCAATAGCCTAAGATGCTATTAGGAACAGGTGATACTTTTCCAAATCTCCTTGTCTAGGGTTTATGGAATCATTTCAATGATTTGGATAAAAGGTAGTATATGAATCCAAAGTATTTGTCACATTTATTTGTATTATTAGTATTGCTAATAAGAATTCTATTTATTGATGAGTTACACTGACCTTGCAGGTCTTCTAACTTGGTTATATATTATTTCAATCATATATAATAGTTTCTACTTAGGGGAGGCAGCACAGTATTGTGGAAAAAACATAGACTTTTGAATCAAACAGGTGTGAATTTGCATCTGGGCTCTGCTCCTAATTGGCACTATAATGTGGGTGAAGTATTGCCATCATTTATTGATTTATTTTTTATTATGAAGTATCTCAAAACTCACAGAAAAATATGTATGAAAACAACTGCTTACCCATCCTTCATCTGTGTCAAATCTTATTTTGCCATATTAATTTCAGATCTATTTCTTTTTGTTGAGGATTAAAATATTACATTAATTACTGAACTGCTCTGATTTAGAGTTTCTTTAACTCTGAAATGGCTGTAGCCATACCTATATTCTAGAGTTATGAGAATTAAACAATATGCCATATCTAAAGTGTCTGTATATGGTATAAATGCAGAAAAACAGTAGTTTCTTTCTTTCTTATGTAGGGAATAATGAAAACATCATTTTAGTGCATTTTAGACCTCATATGAATTTTTTTAAAAGAGAACATAATTTTCCTTACTATAGGCAGCCCCTAACCTTGACTTTGTTATTATAAAAATAAAGGTGATTTTCCTAGCACTGACTTATGGACATAAATCAAAATTTAATATTTCCTGAAACCAAGTTTTTAAAAAAATCTTAAATTTTGACAAACATTTGAATTTTCAGGAAGCAAATAGTTCCTCATAAATGCATTTTGAAAATAATATTTTCTAGTCACTTGACTATTTGACTGTAAAAAGTAAAAGAGGTACTTTTCCTGGCACATGAGCACATAAGAGTTGAAACACGAAGTGAGTTTCCCAGATGCTGAAATGAGAAGTGTTTTCTTTGGTAGCTGATTCTGCAACGGTAGCAGCAGCTGCCCTAAAATAAGCTGTTGCCCAGGCCAATGAATAAAGTATGTCCCAGACGGGGAAAGGGTGGCGCATTGGGAGGCATGACTGCTAGAGAACCTAGGGGAATAGCTGCTGAGATAATGCCATGACCATTTGAACCTCGCTGAGCAGCACAGGATCACCATTCATTCATGTTTATTAAGTGCCTACTAAGTGCCAGGCATGATTCATACACTTGGGATACAGAAGTAAACCAACAAAAAATTCCTTTTGTCATGGAGCTTACATTCAAGGAGTGGTGTTGAGGACAAAGAGATAACAAATAAAAGAAAGAAATTAGTTTATGATGTGTTAGAAGGCAGTAAGTGCTATGGAGAAAAAGGAAGAAGGAATAGGGGCTAGGAAGTGCTGGGCAGTGGCATGGTTTACAAGAACTGTGGATTAATTTGTTTGTTCATTCATTGGCCAACAAACATTTGTTGAACAAACATTTCATTTCATCAGTGTTGTAACACATGATTCAGGATCTGAAGGTACTTCCGGTACAGTGGGGAAGCCAGAAGTATGGCAGGGTATGATCAAAGTATGCCATAGGAAGACAGGAGAGAGGGCACAGCAACTCTTTCAGGGTCAGGGAAGGGTGTCTTGGAAGAGGAGACCATGCTGAGTAATGACAAGGAACGTGACTGCAAGTTGGGAATGAGTGAGGCAGGGAGTCATGATCAAGGCCTGGCTCCTGCTTGGCCGACTGGGTGGGGGTGATTCTGTTGCTCGGAGTCAGAGTCAGGGAATGCAGGAGAAGCACAGTGGTTTGGAGGATGGCAGTGAGCTTGATCGGATGCCTGTGGTGTCTAGAAGCGGTCAAATAGATGGGCTCACAGCAGAGAGGTCTGGCCTGGAGAAGCCACATGGCAGAGTGAGAGATGCCCAGGTATGTTATTCAGAGTGTATTGGCTCTTAGGCAGCCCGTTTCCAAGCAGAATGATCTTAGAAGCAGAGAGCAGAAGGAGCCTCACAGACTCTTTTACATGGAATAGCTACAGATCTTCCTATCCCTGCTACTTGTTCACTTCCTGAGAGCTAATACCCTAGGCTTTAAAATTAGTTTTGGGGAGAATTAAGGAGCCCTTATTTGAGAGTTCAGGCAGATTGACCTTGTTTCCACTCATACTCAGTATCTCAGCACTGAATTAGGTAACTGAAAGTCTGTCTTGGTTATAGAATTTAGACCAACAAAACATCTAATAACTGGGCCTTTATTATCTTGAGTTCTAAATCCTGGCCTGACAACCTGCCCTAAACTCTTACTCCCTTGAGACTGGTTTTCCATTCTGACCTTGATAGTTCAGTTCTATTTGTTCATGAGCACCTGCTAAGTCCTGGGCAATGAAGGTAACATGCCAGATGGTGAGATTCAAAAATGAAGAAAATATGTTCCCTGCCTATATGGAGTACATTTGTTTGGTAGGAGAGCTGGTCATATAAGAATGCAATGATAGTTCTGTATGATTTGATTCAATAATAGCAGAAAATTAACTGTCAAGAGGAAGCACAGTTCTGCCCAGGGACATGGGCACCAAAACCCAATTCTGGCCTTAAAGCCATCTACTATCTGCTACAAGATGTCGCTGCTGGTGACTGCTGGCATGCCTGCCATTCTTCTCCACTCTGCTGTCATGGGATTGACCCATCAGTGGTTTTATGCATTTTATTGGAGTTTAGATACTGCATTTTGCCAGTTGTCTTCACTGCTTTTCTCTGTTAAATACTTAAACTGTGCAATCTGCCTCCTTGCATTTCTCTGCTGTTCTGTCCCACTTCAACCTCATCTGTAACACGCCAGTTTTCTAGTCCCTATTCTGAACATGGAAATTAACATCTATAAATGTTGAAAGTCTTGAATCTGTATCAGAATTTGAATCTAATTTCCCAGAGTCTTGGTGCAGTGCTCCTTTTATTAAAGCTCCTGATATGACCATGTATTTGAAAGGAATGGTGAGGAATCTGCATTTTTGATAAGCACAGTATGGTGCTTTAAAAAGGTGTCTGCAAATTCTTTGACTTAAAAGACTTGGTTAAAAGAGGTGACACAGCTTCTGACTGACCCTCCTTTGGAATGAGCCACCATATTGTGAGGAAGCCCAGGCCACATGGAGAGGTTTAGTGTTGTGGGTCTAGTCCTAGCTGAGGTGACAGCCAATTTCATCCATCAGAACTGAATCAGTGAACCTTCAGATGGTCCCAGTTCCCAGTCTTTGACCCATCTAAATTGCTCTGAGTGAAGCAGAGATGAGCTGTTCCTGCTGAGTTCTGCCCAAACTGCATTGAAGACACCAAGTTTTAGAGTGGTTTTTGATGCAGCAGTAGATAATCAGAATATATAATAAACAAATTTACTGAAGATGTTAAAAGTTGTTTATAAAATATTTGAAATCTTGATTTTTTAAATAATGAAGGCAAAGGAAGAGAGCAAATTTCTTCCTACTTGAACTATAATTGTGAATTGTATCTGAATCTGACCCATTAATAACAATCTTTTGAAGAATTTTAAATCTCAGCTTTTGTACGGTGCACACTTAATTATTTGCAGTCAGTCATGCCTATCTGTAAAAGGAATATAATATCACTAAATTTGACAGAAACATTCAGTCTAGTTTTTTTGTGTGTGTTTTTAATGATCTATTGAGTTACAGCTGGCATATAATAAACTTCACATGTTTACACTATATGCAGATAGTGCTGGAAAGTTTTGGTATCATGTATCCACCGATGAAACCATCAACACAATCAAGATAATGAGCTTATCTGTCATCCCTCAAAGTTTCCTCGGTGCCATTATATAATTACTCCTTCTGACTCCCACCCTCATCTTCCCCTGCCTCAGCGCAGGCAGCAACACTGATTTGCTTCCTGTCATTGTAGGTTAGTCTGCATTTTCTTGAGTTTTATATATATGAAAACTTTTTTGTCTTTTTTATTCAGCGTAATTATTTTAAGATTTACCCTTGTTGTTACATGTATGATGAGTTTATTCCTTCTCATTGTTTGGGAGTACTTCATTGTATGATACATATATCACAGTTTGTTTAACCATTCACCTATTAATAGGCATCTAAATTACTTACAGTTTTTAGTTATTACAAACAAAGCTGCTGTGAACATTTGTGGACAAGTCTTTGTATGGATGTACACTTTGTTTTCTCTAGGGTAAATATTAATACTTGTGAGTGGAATGGCTGGATTACGTGGTACGTATATATATCACTTTTGAAGAAACTAAGAAACTGTTTTCCAAAGTGAATATACCATTTTACATTCCCACCAGCAGTGTATGAGAGGTATTAATTACCATTCATAACACTCGCTATTGTGGGTCTTTGTAATTGTAGCCATTCTAATTGGTATGTAGTGCTATCTCTTGTTGTTCTAATTTTATTTCCCTAATTGCTAATAGGGGTGAGCATCCTTTCATGTACTTATTTGCTACGTGTATATCTTCTTTGATAAATTGTCTATTCATGTCTTTTGCCCATATCTACGTCTGGTTGTGTGTGTTCTCATTTTGGAATTTTGAGAATTCTTTATATATTCTGCATACAAGTCTTTTATAAGATATGTATTTTGCAGATATTTTCTCCAAGTCTGTGGCTTTTCTTTTAATCTCAACAGGTTTTAGTTTTTGTGAAGTTTAACTTATCAATTTGTTGTTTTATGGATGATACTTTTGATATTCTAGAAAATATTTGTTTTACTCAAGGTCATAAAGATTTTCATCTATGTTTTATTCAAGAAGTTTTATCGTTTTGTGTTTTATATTTTGGTCTATGATACTTCTTTCCTTTTGAGATACTGTCTTGCCCTATCACCCAGGCTGGAGTGCAGTGGCAGAATCACCGCTCACTGCAGCTTCATGTTCCTGGGCTCAGGTGATCCTCCTTAGCCTCCCTAGTAGCTGAGAGAGTGTTGAATACACCTGTGCGCCAGTGAAGCCAGCTGGGCTTGAAAAGGTTTTTTTTGTTTTGTTTTTTGTTTTTGGTCAGAATATTTTAATCTATAAATTAAATTTGTTTAGTAGTTATAGTGGTATTCAGGTTATCTGTTCCTTCTTGAGTGAGTTTTGGTAGTATATGTCTTTCAGTGAGTATGTTAATTTCATCTAAGTTGTTGAATTTATTGGCATAAAGTTGTTTATAATATTACCTTATAATCTTTTAAATATACGTAGACTCTGTAGTGATAGCCCTACTTTCATTCCTGACTGTTGGTAATTTGATTCTTCTCTCTTTTTTTTCCCCCTGATCAGCGTGGCTAGAGATTTATCAATTGTATTCATTTTTTCAAAGAACCAGGTTTTGGTTTCATCTATTTTTCTTTATTGTTGTTCAGTTCTCTACTTTACCATTTCAGTGCCATTCTTTATCATCTTCTTTATTCATCTTACTTAGGGTTGAATTTGTTCTTCCTTTTCCGGTTTAAGGTGGAAGCTAAGGGCATTGATTCAAACCCTTTCTTCTTTTCTAAGTAGTTAGAGTACACATTTTACTTCAAATACTGCTTTAGTGGCATCTCATAATTGGGTTCTATTGTGGTTCCCCATCCCTGCACCATGGCCTGCAAATTCTCTCAAGTCAGTAGGCTGGGTAAATCACAGGACTCAACTTCATTTGTTTCTCATCTCTCAGGAATCACTGTCCTTCATCACCTGATATCCAGTGTCTTGAGAACCATTGTTTCATATATATAGTCTGGTTTTAAAAAATTTTTATTCTTTCAGGTAGGAGGGGACAATCTGGTCCCTATGACTCCATCATAGTTTCTATGTAGTTTTACATAATGTTCTTATGTATTTTTAAAACAAATACATTCATTTTAAGGTATTGTTTTGATTACTTTGAGTTTATTATTTAGTATATTTGTGCTGAAATTTCTCTTTTACCCTGTTTTTGAGACAGGGTCTCATTCTATTGCCCAGGCTGGAGTGCAGAGGTGCTATCTTGGCTCACTGCAACCTCCATCTCCCAGGTTCAAGTGATTATCTTGCCTTACCCTCCCAAGTAGCTGGGATTACAGGTGCCCACCATCACGCCCAGCTAATTTTAATTTTTGTATTTTTAGTAGTGATGGGTGTTTCACCATGTCGGCCAGGCTGGTCGGCCTGACCTCAAATGATCTGCCAGCCTCAGCCTCCCAAAGTACTGGGATTAAATGCTCGGACAATTCCTCTTGATTGGAATTATAACCTTTTAGTTTACTATATAATTTGCTTATTTATTTTATTTATTAGCCTGCTGCCCTACCTCTCCCTATAAGCACTATGAGGAAAAGGAATTTTTCCTGTTTGGTTTCTGCTGAAATTCAGATGCTTGCTCTGCCAGGTTTACTAGCAAGGCAATATATGTAACCTCTCTATGTTTCAAGTTCATTGTTTGTAAAGTGGATATAATAGTGTCCATCTCAAGGGGTTGTTGTGAAGGCTGAATGTATTAATATACATGAAACACTTAGAACAGTGCCTGGCACATAGTAAATCATTGCTGTTTGCAATGTTACTGAATTTTTGTCACGAAAGACTGGATAAAGTGACAAGAGATGATAAATGCAAGCCCAGCTCTCTCAGATCAGCCAAAAGCCAGTGGCCTTTAAAATAGTTTGAAAGGGGTGTACTTTGAAGTGTTCCACTTTACTGCAACTGTTACTTTATATGCAGGCATAAGAGCTACCCTTTTACCAATTAAAAAAAATTTGTATTAGTTTGCCTGAGCTGCTATAAAACAAAACAAAACAAAACAAAAACTACCACAGACTGGGTGATTTAAGCAATAGATATTTATTTCCTCACAGTTCTGGAAGCTAGGAGACCAGGATCAAGGTCCCAAGATCAGGATTGGTTTCTGGTGAAGCCTCTCTTCCCAGTTTGTAGATGGCTGCCTTCTTGCTGTGTCCTCACATGACCTTTCCTCTATGTTTGTGCAGGGGGGTGGCAGAGGAGGGAGAGAGAGGGAGAGAGAAGGAGGGAGAGAATGTGCTACAGTGTCTCTTCCTCTTCTTATAAGAACACCTGCCCTATTGGATTAAGGCCCAACTCTTATGACCTCATTTAACCCTAATTACCTCTTCAAAGACCTCCTATCTAAATACAGTCATGCTGGGGATTAAGGTCTCAACATATGACTTTTGGGAGGACACAATTCAGCCCATAACAAGTATTGACTATTACATTAGTAAAAGGGCTCTGATGACTTAGAGGAAATGTGCACTAGAAATGTATTCTTTATGAATCTCAGTTTATTTATCAGAAAAGTGGGGAGTTATGAAATTCTCATGGTCAGATGTATTTTGGTATTTACATAATTCTGATTTTAGAAAGAAAAAAAGTGTATATACACCAAAGAACATAAGATGTGACATCCCAGGAAGGCCTTAGGCAGCACTCCCTAATCAAACACATGACCTGTGTGGCAGCAAAATGTATGAATGTTCACTCTAAGTGGATAAATGAAGATTATTTTTTAAAAATTCAGGTTGGTTCAGGTCAAGTTTTACTACAAAAGGAGTTTGCCATATACTTAGGGAAAAATATTTGGATATTCAGAGCTTTTGTATTTCAGAATTGTGGATAAGGATTGTGGATCTTTTATCGTAAGGTTTTGGAGAGGATTAAATATGTAAAGTACTTGACGTATAATCAGAACCTAATAAATTATTACTATTAATAGCATCAGCACTATCATTAGTATAATCTTGCAATAGTAGTTATTGTGAGGCTGTAAAAGTGAAAGTCCTGTTAGAAATGTGCCTCAGTTTCCCCAGTCAGTCTGGCCTGCTTGGACTATGCATTCTGATTTAGGGAAGATTTAGACAGAAGAGGACTGGGAAGCCCATGCTCAGTGAGCGGTGGGGTGAAGAGGCTGGTGGATGTAGTGGTGAAGGACAGAGACTTAGGTAACATTAGTTCCCAAAGTAATAATGATGATAGAGACTTCCTAAGTAATTTAAAGCCTGATGCTGGCCAGGTGTGGTGGCTCATGCTTGTAATCCCAATACTCAAGTGAGGTCAGGAGTTTGAGACTACCTTGGACAACAACATAGTGAGACTCCATTTCTACAAAAAATAAAAATAAACAAAATAATTAGCCAGGGATGGTGGTGTGCACCTGTAGTCCCAGCTACTCAGTAGGCTGAGGCAGGAGGACTGCTTGAGCCCAGGAGCTCAAGGCTGCAGTGAGTGGTGATTGCACCACTGTACTTCCACCTGGGTGAGTACGAGACCCTGTTTCAAAACCAAACCAAACCAAACCTAATGCCATTGTGGGATGTGAAGGGCCTGAGATTCAGTAACAGAATATGGCCTGGTTGGACTGTGCATTCTGATTTAGTGAGGGTTAGCTTGGGTCCCAGGCTGGGTTTTACTGGCAGTATGATCTTAAACAAGTCACTTAATTGGATTTCAGTTTTATTCTCAGTAAAATGAGGATTGTAATGTAGGCTTTGCCCACCTCCTAAGGCAAAAGTGAAGATCCAATGAGAGAATGTATGTGGGAATATTTTGTAACACTGCAATATGTCACATAAAGGATAGTATTGTCTTGTAAACTTACTCTTTTCTTTGCCTTTATGGCAAAGGGACCTCAGATTCTCACCCGAGGGAGAAGAGTTTATCATAGAGCAATAGTCTGAATTCAGAAGGAATCTTCTCCTCATTTTCTGCAAACCAACATTTTGGTTAGAGGCAAGAGAATTCTGTTAGTGAAAGCAAGGGGTGGAATACGGGCAGGGAGGAGCCTCTGAAATGGAAGTAAAATCAATAAAACAAATATAAATTATTTATATTGGCCTCTTTCACTTGATATCTAGCTAATTTCTTGCAAGGTATACGTTCCTTCTCCACGTTTATCTATTTATTTATTTCAATTTATGCACATCAAATTAACATGAAATTTGCATGTTTACTTTCAAATTAGCATGATTACTTGGAAAATAGAGAGTGTTTGCTGCTCTGTGCATTGGCAGTGTGAACTTGCCTTTTGCTGCCTTGGATCTTATGTTTTTCTTCCTGTTGCTGTATCATCAAGTTGTTTCACTTGAATCCTTTATGCTACCTCAAGTGCTCTCCTATGCCTTAATAGGCCCTTGACAGTTAGCCAGGTGTTCTACGAGATACTGGCTTAATTATTAAATGTCCTGTGCAAGGCACCCTAGGGCAGTGGCAGGAGCATGGGCTTGGAATCCTCAGGCCTGGCTGTTCATCCCAGCTCTGCCACTTGATGGCTTTGTGACACAAAAAGTCAAGTCCTGTCTCTGAACCTTACCTTCCTCATCTGGAAAATGGGGAGAAGATGGACTACCTTGTAGGGTGGGTTATAATGGTTCTAAGTAGTTTAGGCAAATGCTCAACACAGGGAAGTATTTATATTATTGGCAGGAAAGGAATTCAACTTAAGTTCATAGCCTACTAGCTGTGAGACCTTGAGCAAGTCCCTAACCTTCCTGAGCTCCTGTCCTGTCGTGACACAGAATCATAGCAATACCTATATGTGAGGGTTATTCTGAAAACTAAAGACCCAGGTAATACAGGTAAAGCTCTGGAAAGTAGTGGGTACTGGCTCTTTGTAATGTTAGTTGTTCAGTGGTTTAGTTTGCAGCCAGGCTGGTCTCAGTTTAAACCCTAATTCTGCCAGTCAGCCTTTTGAACTTCATTTTCTCCCTAGTAAAATGGAGAATAACATCTTCCTTGCATAGTTTTTGTGATGATTAGAGATAATGTCTAAAAACATCTGGTGCTTTCGTAAAACTGCTCAATAGATGCTAGACTTATTACTGTAATTTGCAGTATTAGTAAGTCATTTGTTTATCTGATTTGCTAATTGTGATTCTTCATTTGCTGGAAAACATCCAGTAACTGACAGGCATGTTTAAACTTTATTCTCTTTTTAGACCTGTGCACAGTGCAGTCATGGAAATACTTAGTTGTTGACATTTAGTTCAAGGAGGAAATGAGGCTGGGCAGATGCCATCTGATCTGAAGTCACAGAAGGAAGAAAATAATTCGAAGTCCTTCATGCCCAAATGTGACTCGGTTCTCATCCCTCTATCTAGGAAAGGTCTAATAAACTGAGTTTCTCAGCCTGCAAAGGAACCGAGCTTATTCCCAAAGTATAAACTTTAAAATAGTAGTTCTTGTTTGTTACCTTTTAGAATATGGTTTGTTCCAGGCTGTCAAAGCCAAGAACTTAATTGCATATTACTCTAGAAAGAAAGGAACTGTAGACAGTCAGACCAGGTAACTCAAGCCATCATTTTTCTAAAATTTGATCCAATTAGGTTGAATTTAGTCATATTTGAAAAATTTAAATAATTTTCCAAATTTTCTCCCTCTTTATGAATCCAGTTCAAACATGTACTTGCCAATTAATAATGCAGAATATTTTCTGACCTTCAGCTTTGTAGGCCAGCTTGCCTGTAGAAATTATATGGCCATTTAGTTATTCTCTCTTGGACTCACAAGAGAGGATCTTTTTGTTTTTGTTTTTTGTTAAAAAAAAATTTTTTTTCTTGGTTTTTAGGTTTGAGGGTACATGCGAAGTTTTGTTTTACAGGTAAACACGTCACAAGAGAGGATCTTTTTGTTTTTGTTTTTTATTAAAAAAATTTTTTTTTCTTGGTTTTTAGGTTTGAGGGTACATGCGAAGTTTTGTTTTACAGGTAAACACATGTCATGGGGGTTTGTTGTACAGATTATTTCATCATCCAGGTATTAGGCCTAGTACCCAATATTTCTCTTTTCTTCTCCTCTCCCTCCTCTCACCCTACCCACTCAAGTAGACCCCAGTTTCTGTTGTTTTCTTCTTTGTGTTCATATGTTCTTATCATTTAGCTCCCAGTTATAAGTGAGAATATGCAGTATTGGGTTTTCTGTTCCTGCATTAGTTTGCTAAAGGTAACAGCCTTCAACTCCATCTGTGTTCCTGCAAAGGGCATCATTCTTTTTTATGGCTGCATAGTATTCCATGGTGTATATGTGCTACATTTTCTTTATCCAATCTGCGATTGATGGGCATTTAGTTGATTCCATGATTTGCTATTGTGAATAGTGCTGCAATGAACATTATTGTGCATGTGGCTTTATGGTAGAAATATTTATATACTTTTTGGGTACATATCCAGTAATGAGATTGCTGTGGTAATTCTGCTTTTAGCTCTTTGAGGAATCAGCACATTGCTTTCCACAATGCAACGTTGAACTAATTTACACTCCCACCAACAGTGTATAAGTGTTCCCGTTTCTCTGCAACGAGAGGATCTTTTTGATAACTAGTGTAGAAAGACAATTCCTTTATTCCCAATGATGTTTTTTATCAATGAAATGATCCTAAAGTAACCATTACAAAGTCACTTCAGAAATAAGACAATCAGTTGAAGAACTTGTTTCAAGGAATGTGTTCCAATCTGCATAATTTCCAAATGTGCGTATATAACCAGGTCTCAGCTCAATCTATGGCACCCAAATAATGGGTGTATTAGTTTCCTAAGGCTGCTGTAACAACAGAACAAACTGGATGGCCTAAAGCAACAAAGAGCACCTTGACTTCAGATTTCTGGCCTCCAGAATAGGTTTTCTGATGAATTGCATGTGGAGTGTGAGAGTCAAGTGGGACACTAAGGTTTTTGTCTTGAGCAACTGTAAGATGGAGCTATCATCAGCTGAGAACAGGAGGCCTATAGGGGCAGTATGTTTGCAGGATGGGTCAGGGAGAAATCAGGAGTTCAGTCTGGGACATGGTAAGCTTGAGATGTCTGTTTCACATCCAGTTGGAGATTTAAATAGGCAGTTGATGGAATTCTGGAGTTCAAGAGGGAGGTCTGAGCTGAAAATATAAATTTGGGAGTCTGGGCATATATAGATTAGATGAGCTCTCAAGAGTGTGAGTAATGACAGAGAAGAAAACAAAGAGCTGAGCCCTGGGACCTTCCAATATTAAGGGGAGAAACCAGCAAAACAGACTGAGAAGGAGTAACCAGTGAGGGAGAAGGAATAATAATAGGATGTGTTTGGTTCCAGCAGAGCGCTAATAATCTGTTGAGATGGGACACGAAATAAATTAGAAAAGGTCTTGCGGATCAAGCATAGAATCTACATTTCTTAGATGCTGAAACTGAAATATAAATTGATACAGAGCCGGGCGGTGGCTCACGCCTGTAATCCCAGCCCTTTGGGAGGCTGAGGCAGGTGGATTACATGAGGTCAAGAGTTTGAGACCAGCTTGACCAATATGGTGAAACCCCATCTCTACTAACAGTACAAAAATTAGTCAGGTGTGGTGGCATGTGCCTGCAGCCCCAGCCACTTGGGAGGCTGAGACAGGAGAATTGCTTGAACCTGGGAGGCAGACGTTGCAGTGAGCCAAGATCACACCAATACACTCCAGCCTGGGTGACAGAGCGAGACTCCATTAAAAAAAAAAAAGATACAAGACTTGTATAAAATGACTTCATGGTAAATCTTTCCTGCTAAGCCCAGTTTCTTGATTAAATTAGAATCTTCATGGTTGAGAAAATTTTTCTAATGTGCAAGGTTTAGAAATATGTACCTCACTGTACCATGGAATTTGGTATGAGAGGCTGTTACACTCTGAGTTCGGAATAACAAACTCTTCATCTATGTGTGTGTGTTTATGCTTTTGGCCAATTGCAGCATTTTAGAGAAGCTTCCACATAGCCACCTAGTAGTAGGTCAACATTACTTTCTTAAAACTCAGTTTCACTCCCCAGTTTGACAAGGGGGAGATTGTAGACCTGCAAGCCAGGCTTAAGGACATAATTTCCTGAATCCTGGTCATGGTTTCATGCTCTTTAGTTTTTGCCGTGATAATCTGTCTTGCTTATTGCCCTCTGACCCATTGAGAGCTTTGATTTTCTTCTTGCAGTATGAGTTATAAAATTAGAGATTAGTCAATTTGAAAAGGAAGCTGAAATAATATCTTTTGAAATTCAAGGGTGATGTGTGTTGTAAAAATATGCTACAGAGGAAGATGTGGAAATTCAACAACATCTCATAAGAGAGATGAGAATCAGAGGAGGTGCTTTGACACCTATGATACACAGACCCCAGGTGCATATTCTCTTACTTGGAAAAGGATTTGAGCATGGCACAGAATTTTTATTAATTTTTATTTGTGACTATTGGGTAACTGCTGACTAAATTGGTGCCCCAAAGAAATAACTAAATGTAGGCATTTAATAGCTTTTGAAATATGCTTTAAGACATTTTTGGTCCCATTTTCTTTGTTGCTTTTTTGATGTAGACTCTCAAACCCTTTCAGGACTGCAGCAGGAAATTTAGATTCAACCTCAAGAGTCAATGTTTTGTCTTATGTCTCCTCTAATATAACACAGATGTTAGGATGGCTGTATTTTACTTGAACATTTATTGAATTTCTGCCTTACTTTCATTCTCTTTTTAATGAGAAACAGTCAAACTCTAGTGCTTATTAAACTCAGAGAATACAAGTTGTAATCTTGAGCATGTACATGTGGAGAAGATATATTTAGGTTATTTACTTAGATTACAAACCCTTAAACTGTTCTACTATTTGAGGGAAAAACCTTCCCTCTGAGAAAAAGACACTTAAAAACAAACAAAAATATTAAAGATGAAAAAAGTGCTTAAGAACTGAAAAAGTGTTCTCTAAAATATTCTTTTTTTTTTTTTTAAACCGGTATGAGTGTCAGTTAATTACCTGGGCAGCCTATAATATGGGTAAGATTTTACTTTTTAACACTCTACATTCTAAGTTCACAATGCCTATATTTTTCTGTCTAGAAACCTAGTTCTTCTACTATTTCAGTGAATTGCACAAACGATATGAATAGTTGAACAACTTTCATGCTGCCAGTTTCAGCTCCATGCCGAATCCACCCTCTCTAGGTCAGCTAGTTGGAGAGGGATCCACTGTATCCAGCGA
The DNA here is from genome assembly GCF_001604975.1 of Cebus imitator. Taxonomy (NCBI): domain Eukaryota; kingdom Metazoa; phylum Chordata; class Mammalia; order Primates; family Cebidae; genus Cebus; species Cebus imitator. The sequence continues at coordinate 876,249 of NW_016107763.1, forward strand.
TTCTAATAAAACAATGAAACCCAGCTCCTTTGGCTGAAATGCTGCATTTACCAATTAGTACTGAATCAGCAATCTGAATTCTTTTTTTTTTAAATTTTGGTGGTAAATTTATTTAAGAGGACAAAAACTGCATAATGTGGATGTCTCATGTGAACTTGTTCATATGGTTTAGGTATCCTTTCTTCACTGGCCCAGTTACCTGAGCTGTTTCAACTAGGCTAAACTTATGTGTCACAATTACCTTTAGATTTACGCGATTGGAGACATTCTTGTTTCTTTGTGTTACTGAGGAAAATAAACTCAATGCCATGTCCTCAACGAATCACTATTTTATTTACTCTCCTCGTTACAAGCAATCATGAAACAGAGCTGTTCAAAGGAGGAGCGATGGCCTTTACTGGGATGTAGTGAGCTCCCTGTCAGTGTCACCAGGTGACTGGCCTCACTCTGGCATGCATCCAGGTAACTGAACGTTGGGGATCTTATAAGGAGACTCATGTGCCGAATGGGCAGTTGGTCTGGATGACATGCACAGCCCCCTTCCCACTGCATGTGCTCTATTGGTTCATTTGATTCAGTCTTTCAGGACTGACAGCGTCTGGAGAGCTTAAACGAGCGATTTAGAGTCCTGTTCGCATCTGGTCCATTGTGTGCCAGTGAACCTGCTAATGATTACATGTGTATACTTGGCCATGGTATGTAGAATCAGCATTCTGTGGAAGGAACATTTAAAATCATTTATTGTTTTGGCATTGACATTTTCTTTGAGATTTAAGATTTCTATCATGTTCTCATTAGGAATGCTGGGCATCTGGTTTTAAAAATCCTTAACAACCTGTATTAGCTGGTACTTCTAAAATAACATATATATAACAACACCAATTATTATGTTAGTGATGCCATTACTGCTCCAGGGAGCACTTTAGTGTGTCTGGTCAAGAACTATATTATTTTATAATCAGACAGTAAAATATTTCAGTTGTTTTTATTATGGTACAACTTCTTGTGGAATTAAAACAAGTCTTCATTTATAAATGTCTGGTTTTTTCTTTCTGCCAGCTTGCAGAGATTTCTTGCCTTTATGCAGACTTTGCATAGCACTTAACGGGTAAGTTTAAATGTAAAAATGTAAAATAGAAGGTACTAGAGGAAAAAGTAAGGGGCTCTTGGTTCTGATCGGCCTGAATTTGAAGCTCAGCTGTGAAACTCACTAGCTGTGTGGCACAGTTTCCATCTTAGATCCTTTGGAAAAAGATAGAGTCTTCAAGCCAGCAATGGTATGTTTAAAAAAAAAAATGACACTGAGTCTCATGAAATTCTGCTTGACATAGGTTCTATGTCCAGAGAGAAGAATCTTTCATAAGATAAACTGTCGTTCCCAGCCAGGTCTGGGGCCTTAGTGGGAGCAAAGAGCAGTGAAGCAGATTAAAGGCAATGTCCAAACTTCTCCCATCCTCCTTTTTCTTTTCCATTATTGGCTTGCACCTTGTTCACTGGTTGCTAGGAGATCAGAGGTGGAAGGGGAAATAGCTGTGAGGCAGGAAAACTGGAGTATGCTCAACAATGGGGATCTTGATTTGTTTTTTGAGACCGAGTCTCGCTGTCACCCAGGCTGAAGTGCAATGGTGAGATCTTGTCTCACTGCAACCTCCCCCTCCTGGGTTCAAGTGATTCTCCTGCTTCAGCCTCCCAAGTAGCTGGGACTACAGGTGCCTGCCACCACGCCTGGCTAATTCTTAAAATTTTTTTTATTTTTAGTAGAGACAGGGTTTTGCCATGTTGGCCAGGCTGGTCTTGCACTCCTGACCTCAGGTGAGCCACGCAACTCAGCCTCCCACAGTGCTGGGATTATAGGCATGAGCCACTGTGCCTGGCCCGATCTTGATGTTTTTGAAAGATAGTATTTAGCTGAAATACTTCCATGTGGCAAAGATGAAAGCATCTTAGATTTCTAAGGGTTGGCATGATCACTAGAAAGTCTTCTAAGCTAATTTATGTGTTTTTCTTTGCAGGGCATATCTGTAGAAAAGCCTGAAGAGAGATAGGTGGCATGAAGCTTTGCTCCCTTTGGTGTCTCCTGCCTTCTTGTTTTTTGTCCTTACTTTATGTTTGGTTTTATCTCATGTTTATCGTCATATCCGGTGTTGCTTTCTCCAGTGTGAATAAGGATCTCAAGGCCCACTACTGTTATTTTCCTGGCAAAGGCTCTTCCAAAGTTTGATGTGAATCCTTGAACCCAGCTTGCTTTGATAAATCCAGGCAGTAAATACCTTGCATATTTATTAGCCATCTATCTTTTTTCTTTTTCGAGACAGGGTCTCACTCAGTTTCCTAGGCTGGAGTGCAGTGGCACTATCATGGTACACTGTAGACTTGAACTCCGGGCTCAAGCAATCCTTCCATCTCAGCCTTCTGAGTAGCTGCGACCGCAGGCACATGCCACCATGACTAGCTATTTAGGTGTTTTTTTTCTTTCAATTTTTAGTCAAGATGGGTATCTCACTATGTTGCCCAGGCCTTGAGGTGCTAGGGATGGCTGAAGGTATCTCAGAATGCCCTGAGCTTTGATGATCCTGTATAAAGACTTGGAGTTTATATGGGTTGGTACATAGAAAATTCTCAAAACTAAAGATCTTGGATTCATAGAACTTGAACTTAATTCAGGTGACTTGTATGTTTTGACATTTGTACGTGCTAATGATTACAAGTTATATAAGTTTACCTATGGAAGATCTATCAAAATATACTCTGAATATGGTGACGTTAATGTTTTATAATTTATTTATGGTGGCATAACTGACATTTTAATTAGTTTTGCTAATGCAGGGGATGCTTCTACTTATGGTTCAACAGCAGCATCAAAAGTCCTCACATGTACTGATTGTTTTTGTCAGGCACACTGAATCAGTGAATCACTTTCCTTCTGTTTGGGAAGGTGTTGAACTTGGGCGCCATGGGAGGAAGCACAGTACTGTTGGAGAATGCCTGTAGTTAGAATTGGTCCATGTCCAAACCACTCCACCCAACAAGAAAGTGGCTCGAAGTTCCAAACAGATTCCTGGAGCTGGAGATGTGTTTAGGGGAAGAGCAGGGCCGGCTTGGCTCGTGAGCTGCAGAGCACAGAGCCATGGACGATTAAATGACAGAATCTAGGCCAAAGCTTGAGTAAAGTGCCAGACCAGATGAGAAGCACACCAGTGGAGAGAGAGAGAAAGTGGGCATGAAGCTAGGGCACTGTATCTGAGGACGCTGGACTGAGTGAGCACATACACAAGCGCAGGTAGGAGGCAGAACTCTAAGGACCCTGGGCAGTATTCCACCACCTGGCTAATTAGAGAACCATATACAGCACACTTACTCTGCAATGAAAATGTCTTAAGCCGAAAGCACGATGCAAAAGATCAAATCCCTGAAGACCCCAGCTGGGCTTGTAGGTTTCATTGTTCTGGCTTAGGGAGTGGCCTCCAGGGAGTGCCTCCAGGGAGTACCTTGGTTATCCTGAGAGAAGCTGGGAATATTGGACTCTGCCCTACTCTACCTTCTCTCATCATCCAAATAATAGCAAACTTCATAGCAGGAGTTCAGAATAGTCATGGTGAAAGGAAAATGCTGGAGAAAAGGTAGGAAACTTTGGTCCTTTACAACTGACTCGAAGCTTTACAACCTGGCAGTTGAAGATGTAGTGATTTCACATTCCCTGTTACCAGCTTTTACTATTTGACCTATAATATAAATATAATGCATTTGAGGCAAGTTATTCATTAAAGTTTAGGTGTGGCCCTTTAAATATTAGAAGTTAGCAGTGAAGGGAACAAGGTTATCTTAGTGGAGTATGTCACTAGATGGTGTTGGTTTCTAGTTTCATTTCAATACATGCTGGTCATTTTAATTTGTAATACAAGGAAGCTATTGAAGTGGAAGAATATTTTCTTGTTCTTATATTAGAGCCAAATGAGCAAAACATTAAAGAATCGCAGTTGAAATTGTTTCCAAATCAGAAAAAGTTCTCTATAATTTTCTCATTCTGGTTCCTATTTATATTTTCTGTGGAGACTGAGTTGTGGTTGTCATAGCAATTTCTTTTCCTACATGAAATTCTGATTCTTGGATTTTTATTATTTGTACTTCATGGCAAGAAAAGACCTATTCAAATCTAAATATGGCCTATTAAATGATATCTGACTAGAATAGATCTTTTAACCATTACATCATCATCCTAATATTTGCTGACCTGTGAATAATAGGCTTCCTTAGGATTCTGTTTTGATGGACCAGGAAGTGGTCTTCGGAGCAGGGTGGTTTTAAGAGGAGAGTCTGTGTCCTGGTACCCACAAGATACCCCAGTACCCTCTCTTTGCCTCAGCACCTTTGGTGGCTCTGAGGCCCTTGGGGATTGTCTTCATGTCCCTATATGGTGTAAACCAAAAATCTTTCTTTGCTGGGTTTTGTATCCTTTTTATTGTTTTCCTTTTGCTTTTAGATATTTTTATTAAAACAACTTTTTAAAAAATTTACACACAGGATCTTGCTCTGTTGCCCAGGCTGGAGTGCAGTGGTGCCATCATAGGTCACTGTGGCCTGGAACTCCTGGGCTCAAGCAATCCTCCTGCCTCGGCCTCCCAAAGTGCTGAGATTATAGAGGTGAGCCACCATGCTGGGCTCTGCTTTTAGATTTTTCCTCATGCAGTTTTCATGTGCTGTTTGACCCCATTCCTTTACTAAAAATTCTCTTTTGAAGCTGACAGTGACCCAGTTCTTGTCAAATCCATTAGCTTATCAGAATTTAACATTCATGTCTTTCATGTGCCTTTGATATTGTTGACCAATCTTCCATGAGGCTGTCCCTTCTGGTTACCTTCTCTCTCTCTTTTGTTCTTCCTTCCGTCTATTGGCTATGTCATGCCAAGGTAACTTTTTCAAGGTCCTGCATCTCTGGTTGCTGAGCGAGTCTTTCCCAACATCTCCTAGGTTCTTATTTATCTCCTGCTCCAAAATGTACCCATCCCCACAGGTTCTGCCTTGGACAGCTCCATGTTCTGCATTCACTTACTCCGTGGGCTTATTCACTTCCAGATGCTACTTGTCATTACAGAGGACTAACCTTCAAATCCACATCACTGGTTCTGACCACTAACCTCCACTGCAGTTCTGTATCTTGTTATCTGCAGGACATCTCTAACTGCAGTACCTGCCATCTAGCACTGGATTCATCGACTTCTTCAATCTCAATGTGGCTGCTCTCAGCTGCTAGAAGGACTACTTTTCTGCCAGTTGGACTGTTGGACAGTTGGACTGTGCTATCTGCTTCTGCATGCTGTTTGCTGTGGTATCACACCTCCCGTAACCTTGGAAAAGATCCACTTTACACTGGTGAAAGAATAAGAATGAAAAAGGCAACTAATATCTCAGGCTTATTGGGAAAATAATTTTGAAAGACTCCCTAAGATGCTCTCGGGGACTCCCCAAGGGTCTCAGAATCACATTTTGAAATCATTGGTGTACAGTGTTTGTTGCTAAATCTTTTTCTAACTTGACATTTTATTTTTCTCACTCATGACCTTTCAATTTTGGTTTTGAGGTTTATATAAGGAAAGTCCAAAATCAAACACAATTGCACAGTCAGAATCTAATATTCATTGATGGAATTTGGTCTCTGAGGCTTGAAAACACATAATATGATAAATGATAGCTTTTTAAAAGTCATGATGTTAAGCTTCCAAGCTCCTGAGAGTCAGGTTATGCTTCATGGCTCTCTGCAATTCTGCATTTTCATCTCTCTTGTTCCAAACACCTGGATTGTAAATTTTCTCTAATGTAAAATTAAATTTGTGTTCTCTGATGTTCTCTAATGTAAAATTAAATTTGTGTTAATGGAGAGAAAAATGAATGTATGGGAAACAACTCTAATGTTAAACTTTACCACTGCATCTTTTCCCTTCTTTTATTTTTATTTGGTAAACTATGTTCTGTTATATGCTCAAAACCGCTAGGTGCTGGGGAATTAAACTTGTAGACAAAATAGTCCCAGCCCTAAAATCATGCGCTAGGGTGAACACAGTCTTCAGCACCAGCAATCACAACCTAATGTGTTAAGAGAGAAGATCTAACCCCTTCAGAAGAAACCTGTGTTGACCTGAGGCAAGGTACTTCTCACTTCTAAGACAATAGTAGGTGACTGATGCTCTCCAGTCACCTTCTGTCAAAAGAGACCATTTAGAATGTGTAGATCCGAAAAGCACTGCAGATCCAGTGTTGAGCAGAAAGCTTACCACCTATCAGTTAACCATGAAAGTCTTTATTCTTATGGGGACTCAAAATACATTAGAGAGTTGAATGTATGGCAGGTGGATGAACTATGGGAAGGGGAGGCAGGAATTTAGAGCCAGCCAAGTGCTGAGGGTTGTGCTGGGGCCTAACAAGGAGCAGTAGTATAGGGGCCATCTCTGGATGGCTGTCTCTGGAGAACAGAGAGAATATCCCTCTTGTATATCACACTTTAGTTTGGGTATGAACTGAGAGAAATTATACCAATACCACCATCACCACCACTAATTGCAGCAGCCAACAATGTATAACTGTGCCAGGCACAATGCTAAGCTCTTTGCATGTATTATTTTATTGTATCCTCTTAACAACCTTACATCTAGGCACTTTTCATTCCATTCATTCATAAGTATACTGTGCACCGTCTTTGTATCAGTTAAGTGTGCTAGGTGCTAAGGATAGGATGGTGAGCCAAGCAGACATAGTCTACCTGATGATGGTGCATGGAGTTTAGTAGTAAAAGGTTAGAAATTAGCCAAACCGGCCAGTCACAGTGGCTCACATCTGTAATCTCTGCACTTTGGAAGGCTGAAGTGGAAGTATTGTTTCAGACCAGCCTAAGCAACAGTGAGACCCTTGTCTCTATTAAAAAAAAATTAGCTAAATAACCTTACTAGTAACTATATGTAGGTAGTTAGTTATACACTGTGCTTATGTACATAACTATTTTTTTAAAAAAGAGACCACTCAGGCTGGAGTGCATTGGTTTGATCAAGACTCACTGCAGCCTTGAACCTCTGGCTCAACCTTCAGAGTAGCTAGGACTACAGGTTAATTATTATCATATTTTTAGAGATGGGGTCTCACTATGTTGCCCAGGCTGTTGGCCAACTCCTGGCCTCAAGCAATATTCCTGCCTCAGCCTGCCAAAGCACTGTGATTACAGGTGTGAGACACTGTGCCCTGCACATGTATGTAACTATGATTCATTGAGCACCTATTATCCACCAGGCTGAGGGCATACAGCAAGACTATTGCTATTATCCTAGGTTCCAGAGAAGGAAGCTGAGTAAATTTCATAAATAACCCAATAACTTGCCACACTTAAAAGATGAGTCCTTATTCATTGTGCTGGTAGAAGAATGACTCAGTGCATGTGGGAAGGATCAGAGAATAGACCATCTGTGGGGTCACTGCCTTTGTTATCATTAGAGGTGGCTAAAGCAGAGTGCACTGTGGATTCTCACTGGGCAATTGGGAGCCATTATCCTGATGAATGAGGCAATGATTACATTTTCTCCTTGGATATTCAGAAGTTGGGAATATGGAGAAAGGTATACAGTGTGATTTCTGTGTTGAAGGTGAACAGCATGTCCAGTAAAATATGTGTTTTAAATTAGCCCTGAGCTGTTTTTTAAATCATAACCAATGAAGAAATCTGTCCAAAGGAAGCATTTCCCATGACCTTCCCTTTGAAAATAACCCAGGTTTTCTAGTTCTTAGTACAGGAAGGTATTTTTCAGGAGAAGGAAGTTTAGGGGAGAGAGCAGGGCAGGAAGAATGGGAAATTTTTATAGAGAAAGGAGATTTTTAATGAACTTCTTTTAGCCTAGCTCCCTCCCTGGTCACTATGATGTGTGCTTGTTTGCTGTTTAACAGTGCAGAGCAATGTTGGTCTGAGGAGTGACATCAGAGTCTCTGACTGGCCCTGTTTCTCCTGCTCTGTGGTCCTCTCTGCAGTTATAGGGCCTCTAGAAAGGCTGGAGGAGTTGGTACTTGTCCATCCACTGCATCAAAAACTGAGTAACTGAGTAATGGCCACGACAGAGTGTGCATGGTAAATATATGATGTTTTGTTTCTTTTCAGGAAATGGAAAAAAAAAAGTGCCACAAATAGGGTGGAGGCAGGTGCGGCCAGGTCCTTATTATGGAGAGGGGGTTGTATGAAGGATGAGTGTTGTATATAATGTGTGATTTCTCTGTGGCTTTCACCTGCTCAGCCCCAAGAGGCAGCAGGTTGCTTAGACATGCCCATTGCCTGGAACACTTTGGGAAGTTTGGTACAAGTCTACAGAGGAGAGTAAAGGAACAAAATGGAAATAATTAAAAAACTAATTCATGGCCAGGCGTGGTGGCTCGCACTTGTAATCCCAGCACTTCAGGTGGATCACCCGAGGTCAGGAGTTTGAGACCAGCCTGGCCAATATGGTGAAGCCCCATCTCTACTAAAAATATAAAAATTAGCTGGGCATGGTGGCACGTGCTTGTAATCCCAGCTACTTGGGAGGCTGAGACAGGACAATCACTTGAACCTGGGAGGCGGATGTTGCAGTGAGCTGAGATCACACCACTGCATTCTAGCCTGGGTGACGGAGCGAGACTCCGTCTGGAAAACAAAAAGCAAACAACAAAACTAATTAATGTCAAAAATTCACTTTGGACCTGTCTGTGTTTCTAATTCCTCTTTCTTATTTCATTTGTATGGGAAGTGACCTCAGATCAAATAATTGAGTAAGAAAATGAATCAAAGCACCCAGGAAAGGGACATTTAAATTTAAACAACTTTTTTGAGCATCCACTATGTGCTGGGAATCAGCCTATAAAAATTATTTGTATTGGATTCCTATCCTCCTTCTCCCCACCCCTTCTATCCTCTGTTTCTAGGGTAGGAAAGCTATGCCTAGCTCAGGGAACTATTCCCTGGGAGCCATGTTGTTTTTGATTGTGTAGCTTATTGGGAATAGAATTTTTAAGACCCAAGGGATGTTGAAGATCACCTAGTCTCATCCTCTCATTTTACACTTAATTTTATGAAGTTCACCAAAGTGATATGCTCAAATTATTTCACAGCTGTTACAGCATAAATGTGACTCATTTCACATTCTTTTTGCATAATGCCTGTACAAAATAACAAAATGAAATCTATACTTCACTGTCTACTACACTATTCTAGTTATCTATTGCTGTGTCACAAGAAGCCACCCTAACCTTAGTGACTTGACCCAATTTATTATTATCTCTTATGGTTCCATGGGATAGCGGGGCAGTTCTTGCTTGAGGTCTCTCCTGTGGTTGCTGTCAGATGGACAGATGCTCGGAGTCATCTGAAGGCCCAAGGGGGCTGGATGGCCAGGTTGGCTTCTTCCCACACAAGGCTGGCAGGTGATGCTGGCTGTCATCTGGGCGCTTAGCTGGGCCTGACATTGGATTGTCTTGAAGGTCCCTTCTGTTCTATAAACTTGGGAAAGTTATTCCCTTTCAAGAGCCTGACTTCATAAGAATGTCTTAGGACTGCTATCAAAGCCAAAATTAGAAATAATAGCTAACATTTCTTTCCTTTTTTTTTTTTTTTTTGAGACAGAGTCTCACTCTCTCACCCAGGCTGGAGTGCAGTGGTACATTCTCAGCTCATGGCAACCTCTGCCTTTTTGTGCCTTAGCTTCCTGACTAGCTGGGATTACAGGTGCATGCCACCACACCTAGCCAACTTTTGTATTATGATTTTTTTGGTAGAGATGGGGTTTCACCACATTTGCCAGGTTGGTCTTGAGCTCCTAACCTTAAAGGCTCCACCCATCTTGGCCTCCCAAAGTGCTGGGATTACAGGTTTGAGCTACCACGGCTGGCCACCATTTAATAAATATGTGCAAGGTACTTTATATACACCATCTTCACTTACTTTTCAAAACAACTGTGCAAAGTAGGTATCATCTATATATTCAGATGAGGAAACTGAGGCTCAGAAATTATGTGCAATTTATTTAAAAGTACACAGGTAGAAGTGGTGTAGCTGGAATTGGAATCCAGTTAGGTAATTTTCAAAGCCTATTCTCTTTCTCCTCTAATAATGATCATTTGTGAAGCCATTTGGCAACATGTAAAGGGTTTTATAGATATGATTTCTATTAAAATATAATTCTCTTTTCCCCTGTAGACTTGGCGTTTTGACCTAGGAAGCATGCCATTTGTCAGTGGGCTTTCTCCAGGACAATTTTAAGGCTTACAGGAGTATGGAATAGCTAATAGTTTCATAGCTATAATCTACACTGAAAATTTCCCTCTCAGTAACTTGCCAAGGATAATTGAAAAACCAAAACCAAAACCTAAAAAGACTCATAAAAGTTAAACCCTTATCATACTTCTGGGGAAAAGCATGACCTGGCCTGTGGCCCCCTCCTCCCACCCGTCAGGGGTGGGGTGGCCTGCGGCCTGTGGCCTGTGGCCTGGCCAGGCTCCTCAACCTGCAGCCTGAGAGCAGCCCCTCCCCTCCACGGGCTGACTGTTGGGAAAGGAAGCGGGTGTTGATCAGCAGCATTTGGCATCTGTCCTCTAGTAGTTGTCAAGGTCACACTGCCATTCAGTATTTATCTAAGCTTAAGCTGCAGGGAGTAGCACTTGTAGTGCCCTTCCCCTCGCCCCCATCATTGCTCTGTGACTCTATAGTTTATTCTGGGATGAAGCCCGACCTCCCAGGAGCTGTTTACACATAGACAGCTCTAGTCCCTGGTAGGTTGCTTTCGACTGAACCGCTTCTTGGCATTAGGTCATCAGGGATAGCTGGAAGCAGTCCTGCTACAGTGTTACTGTATTTGCTGTGTGATGTTGTTAAGGTCAGTCTCCCTACATCATTCGATTTCTTCCTAGAAGTTAACACCAAGAAATTTCTCTTAGGCTAAGTATCTGTACTCCTAAGTAACTGATTTGTTTTCACCAGATGGACACTTTAAACAGGACCCCCCTCCTCCGTACTGCTCCTGCAGATACCAAAATCCATGGATGCTCAATTCTCTGCTAGAAACTGGTATGGTATTTGCACATAACCCTCACACATTCTCCTGTATACTTTAAATCATATCTAGATTACTTATAATACCTAATGCAATGTAAAAGTACAGGTGCTCTCAATTTACAATGGGGTTACTTCTCAATAAACACATTTTTAAGAAAAAAATGTCATAAGTTGAAAATGCATTCAATATCCTGATAAACTCATCATACAGTCCAAAAATTGTAAGTTTAACCATTGTATGTCAGGGACTATATGTAGTTGTAATATTGTATTTTAAGAATTTTGTATTATTTTCTATTTATTTTTAAATACTTTTGATACATGGTTGATCTGTGGATGTGGACCATGCAGATACAGAGGGCTGATTGGTTGTACTGTCCTCTCTGTTGGCTACTAGGAAGCACAGAGGTAATTTCTCCTTTAGTCCTAGTAAAGTCTAGAAGACCCTGGGACATGTGTAAGACTCCTAACTTTACCTCTGGCTTCATCTTTTCTCTCCTGCCTTACTTTCCCTTCATGCTGGTTTCCTCACTTATATGTAATATACCACCTTAAAAATATACAAACAGCTTCAGTTTACTTTTTTGGACTAAGGCAGGACCTAACTTAATGGATTCAGAATACCCCTCTCTATAGAGCTCCATTAGAATAACTTAAGGATGGTGACATGAGGCTGGGCTTGATGGCTCATGCCTTAATCCCAGCACTTTGGCCAGCCTGGCCAACATGGTGAAACCCCACCTCTACTAAAAAATGCCAAATGTTAGCTGGGTGTGGTGGTGTGCCCCTGTAGTCCCAGCTACCCAGGAGGCTGAGGCAGGAGAATCACTTGAACCTGGGAGGTAGAGGTTGCAGTGAGCCCAGATTGCACCACAGCCTGAAAGACAGAGCAAGAGTCACTCTGAAGGGAAAAAAAAAAAAAAAAAAAAGGATAATGATATATTTTAGGAGTTACTTTTGACTTCTGTGCTTCACCCATAGTTGGTGCTCAGCCTTTAAAAAACAATCAAATTGGAGGACAAAGCAAAAACATGCCCTTTCCCCAGCCCTCTGCTTTTTTTTTTTTTTTTTTTTTTTTTAGCTTAAACATTTATTTTGGGTCTTTTTAAGGTAGTGTTAGCTGCTTTTTTGGCTATACATTTTAAATTTAAAGGGAGCCTCTGGTAATTACCACTTCCTGTTTCTTCTTGAGGAGGCAGTCAACGCTTCAATATACTCATCCTTTTCAGGAACGAAATGTGACCATGAATGAAACCCTTCCTGTGAAGCAGCAGTCGATTCCCTCTGTGGTTTCTCCAGAGGAGCAAGGGGAATGGGCAAAATGACCACAGATCTCCATACGATGGATGAAGCTTGGAGTCAGGTGCTGCTCTTGTCCTGCGTGTGGCCTCTGTGGGGTCCCATTCGCAGGCCCCCTGCCTCATCCACCCTGGGCCAGCCTTCAGCTTCCCATCCAGAGCCTGGGGGCTCCTCTTGCCTGTCCTCCTGAGTACAGTTCCTACCTCAAACCAATCTCATTGCACAAGGGCTGGTCTTGTTGGGCCAAGTCTCGGCTAATGATATGACCAAATCCCTCAGCATGCTATTTTAAAAACAGGAACAAGTGACTTGAAGGACACATGAATATTCTTAAAGTATTTTGAAGGTAAGAGGGGCCACATCTTGTACCAGTGTCACCTTTTCCATTCTTCCCTCTCTTTCTTTCAGAAGGAAAACTAAGTAAAAGGACTCCCACGGAAAAGAGGAGTTAACCGGGGAGCAGAAACCCATTCCGGCACAGCTTTGAAAGTTACAACTGTTTAGGAGCCCTCATTCTAGGTGTTCCAAAGTGTGTAATAATTTAGGCCTACAAGCACACACATACTGGGTTTGGAGGCACTTCTATATGTAAATCCACTTTTTTCTCTTTTGGCTTTGTGGAATGCAGGACAGTCACACAACAAAATGGGAGAAGCATTCACAGCAGCCTGGAAACCAGTTTGGGTTACAAAACATCACAATGAAGCATGCTGGATTTTGATAATCATTCTCTTAGCACTTAAACGAAGTTATTTCCCAATGTTACACCTTGAGAGCTATGTGGTCCAAGATACTGCTTTTGGGTTGTATGTAAACTAGCTATTAATGTAACTAAGGACCAACAAGCTAAGGACCACTGGCTTGAGATTCTCACTGCCAGCACAGCAGTCTGGAGTCAGCCTGGGATAATCTAGTTTGGTGGGATGGAGGGGGTGACAGTCATTATTGTGGCTTTAGTAGGTGGTTTTCCTCTGACAGTACTAAGGAGACTGGGAGGTTTGGACTAGACAGAATTCCCCACATGCAGCAAAGTGGCTGTGGCCAGACTGCTGCTCTAGATTCCTCCTTACTGGGCAGGGCACCTCTCCAGGAAATTTAGCAGCTCTAGTCAGGGGCTTGCAGACAAAACTCTCATCTCTCTAGGGAAGAGCACCTGGGGAGAGGAGCGGCTGTGGTTGTAGGTTCAGTGGACTTAACCTTTCCTGCCTGCCGGCTATGAAGAGAGAAGCTGATCCTGACAAGAGGGATTCTTTCAGCATAGTGCACCAGCTCTGCTAAGAGACAGACTGCCTCCTCAAGCGGGTCCCTGACCCCTGTGCCTCCTGACTGGGAGAGACCTCCCAACGGGGGCAGGCAGACACCTCATACAGGAGAGCTCTGGCTGGTATCAGGCCCGGTGCCCCGATGGGATGAAGCTTCCAGAGGAAGGAGCAGGCAGCAATTTTTGCCGTTCTGCACCCTCCATTGGTGATACCCAGGAGAACAGGGACGGGAGTGAACCTTCAGCAAACTGCAGCAGACATGCAAAAGAGGGGCCTCACTGTTAGAAGAAAAACTAACAAACAGAAAGCAACAATAACAACAACATCAACAAAAAAGACCCCTACACAAAAACCACATCCAAAGGTCATCAGCCCCAAAGATCAAAAGTAGATAAATCCATAAAAGTGAGGAAAACCAGCGCAAAAATGCTGAAAATTCAAAAAGCCAGAATGACTCTTCTCCTCCAAATGATCTCAACATCTCTTCAGCAAGGGTACAGAACCAGACAGAGGATGAGATGGACCAATTGACAGAAGTAGGCTTCAGAAGGTGGGTAATAACAAACTCTGCTGAGTTAAAGGAGCATGTTCTAACCCAATGTAAAGAAGCCAAGAACCTTGATAAAAGGTTACAGGAGCTGCTAACTGGAATAATCAGTTTAGAGAGGAACATAAATGACCTGATGGAACTGAAAAACACAGCACAAGAACTTCGTGAAGCATACAAAAGTATCAATAGCTGAATCGATCAAGCGGAAGAAAGGATATCAGAGTTTGAAGGCCACCTTGCTGAAATAAGGCATGCAGACAAGATTAGAGAAAAAGGAATGAAAAGGAATGAACAAAGCCTCTAAGAAATATAGGATTATGTTAAAAGACCAAACCTCCAATTCATTGGAGTACCTGAAAGAGATGGGGAGAATGGAACCAAGTTTGAAAACACACTTTGGGATATTATCCAGGAGAACTTTCCCAACCTAGCAAGAGAGGCCAACATACAAATTCAGGAAAGACAGAGAACATCACTAAGATACTCCACAAGAAAATTAAACCCAAGACACATAATCATCAGATTCTCCAAGGTCAAAATGAAGGAAAAAATGCTAAGGGCAGCCAGAGAGAAAGGTTAGGTCACCTACAAAGGGAAGCTCATCAGACTAACAGCAGATCTCGGCAGAAACTCTATCTACAAGCCAGAAGAGAGTGGGGGACAACATTCAACATTCTTAAAGAAAATAATTTCCAACCCAGAATTTCATATCCAGCCAAACTAAGCTTCATAAGCAAAGGAGAAATAAAATCCTTTCCAGACAAGCAAATGCTAAGGGATTACATCATCACCAAGCCTGCCTTGCAAGAATTCCTGAAGGAAGTACTAATTATGGAAAGGAAAATTGGTACCAACTACTGCAAAAACATACAAAGATATGAAGACTAATGACACTATGTTGAAGAAACTGCATCAACTAGTGTGCAAAATAACCAGATAGCATTATGACGACAGAATCCAATTCACACATAACAGTATTAACCTTAAATGTAAATAGGCTAAATGCTCCAATTAAAAGACACAGCCTGGCAAATTGGATAGAGTCAAGTCCCATTGGTGTTCTGTATTCAGGAGACCCATCGCATGTGCAAAGACACACATAGGCTTAAAATAAAGGGACAGAAAAAACTTTACCAAGCAAATGGAAAGCAAAAAGAAGCAGGAGTTTCAATCCTTGTCTCTGATAAAACAGACTTTATACAAGATCAAAGAAGACAAAGAAGGGCATTACAAAATGGTAAAGGGATGGATGAAACAAGAGGAGCTATTTTAAATATATATGTACCCAATATAGGAGCACCCAGATTCATAAAGCAAGTTCTTAGAGATCTACAAAGAGACTTAGACTCCCACACAATAATAGTGGGAGATTTTAACACCCCACTGTTGACATTAGATAGATCAATGAGACAGAAAATTAACAAGGATATTCAGGACTTGAACTCAGTTCTGGATCAAGTGGACCTACTAGACATCTACAGAACTCTCCACCCCAAATCAATAGAATATACATTCTTCTTAGTGCCACATGGCCCTTATTCTAAAATCAACCACATAATTGGAAGTAAAACCCTTCTCAGCAAAGCAAAATAACTAAAATCATAACAAACCAAGTCTCCCAGGCCACAGTGCAATAAAATTAGAACTCAGGATTAAGAAACCCATTCAAAACCACACAACCACATGGAAATTGAACAACCTGCTCCTGAATGACTCATGGTTAAATAACAAAATTAAGGCAGAAATCAAGAAGTTCTTGAAACCCATGATAACAAAGAAACCATGTACCAGAGTCCCTGGGACACAGCTAAAGCAGTGTTAAGAGGGAAATTTATAGCATTAAATGCCCACATCAGAAAGCTAGAAAGATCTCAGATCAACACCCTAACATCACAATTAAAAGAACTAAAGAAGCAAGAGCAAACAAATCCAAAAGCTAGCAGAAGACAAGAAATAGCTAAGATTAGAGCAGGACTGAATGAGATAGAGACAAAAAAACCAAAAACAAACAAACAAAAAGAAACCCTCCAAAAAAAAAATCAATGAATCCAGGAGCTTGCTTTTTGAAAAAATTAACAAAATAGATAGACCACTAGCTAGACTAATAAGAAAGAGAGAAGAATCAAATAGATATAACAAAAAATGATAAAGGGGATATCACCACTGACCCCACAGAAATACAAACTACCATCAGAGAATACTATAAACACCTCTATGCAAAGAAACTAGAAAATCTAGAAGAAAAGGATAAATTCCTGGACATATACACCCTCCCAAGACTAAACCAGGAAGAAGTTGAATCGGGGAATAGACCAATAATAGGTTCTGAATTCAGGGAGTAATTATTAACCTATCAACCAAAGAAAAGCCCAGGACCAGACGGATTCACAGACAAATTTTACCAGAGGTACAAAGAGGAGCTGGTACCATTCCTTCTGAAACTATTCCAAACAATTGAAAAGAAGGGAGGGACTCCTCCCTAACTCATTTTAAGAGGCCAGCATCATCCTGATAACAAAACCTGGCAGGGCCACGATAAAAAAAGAAAACTTCAGGCCAATATCCCTGATAAACATTGATGTGAAAATCCTCAATAAAATACTGGCAAACCAAATCTAGCAGCATATCAAAAAGCTTATTCCTCATGATCAAGTTGGCTTCATTCCTGGGATGCAAGGCTGGTTCCACATAATGCAAATCAATAAAGGTAATCCATCACATAAACAGAACCAATGACAAAAACCACATGATTATCTCAATGGATGTAGAAAAGGCCTTCCATAAAATTCAACATCCCTTCATGTTAAAAACTCTCAATAATCTATGTATTGATGGAACATATCTCAAAATAATAAGAACTATTTATGATAAACCCATAACCAATATTATACTGGATGGACAAAAGCTGGAAGCATTCCCTTTGAAAACTGGCACAAGAAAAGGATGCCCTCTCTTACCACTCCTATTCAATGCAGTATTGGAAGTTCTGGCCAGGGCAATTAGGAAAAAGAATGAAATGAAGGGTATTCAAATAGAAAGTCAGGAAGTCAATTTGTCTCTGTTTGCAGGTGACATGATTCTATATTAAAAAAAATCCCATCATCTCAACCCCAAAACTCCTTAAGCTAATAAGCAATTCCAGCATAGTCTCAGGATACAAAACCAATGTGTGAAAATCACAAGCATTCCTATACACCAAAAATAGACAAGCAGAGAGCCAAATCATGAATGAAATCCCATTCACAACAGCTACAAAGAGAATAAAATACTTAGGAATACAGCTTAAAAGGGAAATGAATGATATCTTCAAGGAGAATTACAAACTACTGCTCAAGGAAATAAGAGAGGAAACAAACAAATGGAAAAACATTCCATCATCATGGATAGGAAGAATCACTATCGTGAAAATGACCATACTGCTAAAGTAATTTATAGATTCAATGCTATTCCCATCAAACTACCATTGACATTCTTCACAGAATTAGAAAATAACTACTTTAAATTTCATATGGAACCAAAAAAGACCTGTATAGCCAATGCAGTCCTAACCAAAAAGAACAAAGCCGGAGGCATCATACTACCTGACTTCAAATTATACTACAAGGCTACAGTAACCAAAACAGCATGGTACTGGTACCAAAACAGACATATAGACCAATGGAACAGAACAGAGATCTTAGAAATAACAACGCACATCTACAACCATCTATTCTTTGACAAACCTGACAAAAACAAGTAATGGGGAAAGGATCTTCTATTCAGTAAATGGTACTGGGAAAACTGGCTAGCCATATGCAGAAAACTGAAACTGAACCCCTTCCTTACACCTAATATAAAAATTAACTCAAGATGGATTAAAGGCGTAAATCTAAGCACCAAAACCATAAAAACCCTAGAAGAAAGCCTAGGCAATTCTATTCAGGACATAGGCATGGGCAAAGACTTCATGACATAACACCAAAAGCAAGTGCAATTAAAGCCAAAATTGACAATGAGATCTAATTAAACTAAAGAGCTTCTGTACAGCAAAAGAAACTAGCATCAGAATGAACAGGCAACCTACAGAATGGGAGAAAATTTTCATAATCTACTCATCTGACAAAGTTCTAATATCTGAATCTACAAGGAACTTAAACAAATTTACAAGGGGAAAAAAAAAACCCATCAAAAAGTAATCCTAGCACTTTGGGAGGCTGAGGCCAGAGGATCACCTGAGGTCAGTTCGAGACCAGACTGGCCAACAAAGCGAAACCCTGTCTTTACTAAAAATACAAAAATTAGCCAGGCATGGTGGCATGTACCTATACTTCCAGCTACTCAGGAGGCTGAGGCAGGAGAATCGCTTGAACCTGGGAGGTGGAGGTTGCTGTAAGCTGAGATTACATTCCAGCCTGTGCCACAAGAGTGAAACTCTGTCTCAGAAAAACAGACAAACAAAAAAATGGGCAAAGGATATGAACAGATACTTCTCAAAAGACATGTATTTGGCCAACAAACATGAAAAAAAGCTCATCATCACTGATCCTTACAGAAATGCAAATCAAAACTGCAAAGAGATATCATCGCATACCAGTCAGAATGGTGATTATTAAAAAGACAAGAAACAACAGATGGCTGGCAAGGCTGTAGAGAAATAGGAATGCTTTTGCACTGTTGGTGGGGATGGAGATTAGTTCAACCATTGTGCAGGATAGTGTTCTAGATTCCTCAGGAGTCTAGAACCAAAAATACCATTTGACTCAGCAATCCCATTACTGGGTATATACCCAAAGGAATGTAAATCATTCTGCTCTAAAGACACATGCACATGTATGTTTATTGCAGCACTATTCACAACAGCAGAAACATGGAATCAACCCAAATGCCCATCAGTGAAAGTGAATAAAGAAAATGTGGTACATATCTGCCATGGAATATTATGCAGCCATAAAAAAGAAATGAGATAATGCCTTTTGCAGGGACATGGATGAAGCTGGAAGTGATCATCCTGAGCAAACTAACATAGGAACAGAAAGCCAAGCACATGTTCTCACTCATAATTGGGAGAATGAGAACACATGGACACAGGGAGGGGAACAACATACACTGGGGCCTGTCGGGGAGTGGGGATCAAATGGGAGGGAGATCATTAGAACAAATACCTAACGCATGCACGGCTTAAAACCTAGATGATGAGTTGATAGGTGCAGCAAATCACCATAGCACATGTATACCTATGTAACAAACCTGCACATTCTGCACATGTATCCCAGAACTTAAAGTGAAACATAAAAAAAATGTTCTGGGGTAAAATTCACATTTTCCTTCTCCGACTTTTTTTTTTTAAGCTCGGGTTACTGGACAATGTCTTTGTTTGCAGGACAGGATGGCCTCTTAGCCTATCTTGACATAATGTAGCCTATAAGAGACTAACATTTAGCCTGGTATTCTGTGGTCTTTTTCTAAAAGATCTTTCAAGGTGGAAAAAAACCTGTTCCATTAGGAGTTCATGTTTCATCTGCATAAAAAATATATCAGATTAGAAGACAGCATCCTAGTAGTAAGCTGTGAATTGGATCAGAATAAAATGCTCAACACATTTATGAGATCTTTTCATTATTTTTTAATTTCCAAATTTCATTTAAGCTGTCATTTGACAAAAATATTTTACTAAATAAACATATCTTTCAAAATTTTTATTTTATATGGATAACCTTTAAGACCTAAAGAAATACCATAGTATAAAAATATGAGACATGTTAGCGCCACAGAAGGAAACGTACTTAACATTTTTATTCCCTACAAAAGAACACCTTTAGGTCTGGGGCTAGTTTCCTAGTGAGAGTTGTAAATTCAAGGGTGCATTAATACACCATTACCCTTTAAAAACAATTTATCCCCAGGCTTGATGATAAAATAGTTGCAAAATACCACAAGAAACCTGTTTTAGAAATTAAAACTTGAAAGCTACAAAGTTAATTTTTTTTCCCAGTGAATTGAGAGAAAAAGGCATCCAACAAATTAACTTCAGCTCGGCCTTCCATTTTGATTACATTTGTAAACCCAAAACAGAAGTGCAGCCTCAGCAAATGCACCTTCTGTGTATGCCTAATTTATACAAGACATGGGGTCCAGCTCAGACTTGGGGGATCTGCCCTTGGGGCAGTCTTGTGATCCAAAGTCCCTGTGCCACGTGGGGGTCCTCCAGTGATCAGTGGATTTTCTCCTTGGCTTTGCTTTCCTTTAGGCAAATAAAGCCAGAGCTTCTCTAATGAATGGAAAACATCTTTTATGAGTTCCTAGTTCAGCAAGGCAGGAGCTATTAGACATCCAGGGAGATGTTCTTATCCATCACTTCTGCTGTTTGGCAACATTGCCTCAGTGCTGAGAAACTCGGTCAGTAAAAGTTATTACTAGTGATAGCAGCCTTAATTAATGATCATAGTTATGTTCTAGCAGTTAAAAGGAATAAAACAAGTCAGAAACGAAGTTGTATATGTGTGTGTTTTAGAGGAAAACTGGCATTTTATAACTCAAATTCAGTGGAATTCCATTAACTGTTTTTGGGAAGGGGTGTCTCGACTTGAGTCTACCCATAATACCAGAAGCAACAAATTTTTAGAGATGATGTCAGATTTCATGAAATGGAACAAGCATGTTATTTCATCACCTTTGTACCATCAGTGACAGATTTACTAGAGTCAACCAGTGTACATTTTAAGATGAATCACATGTATTTTTGTGTACAAATGTCTAAGTGTAAGATCAAGTGTTTAAAGCCCCAGAATTCGTGGATTAAATGGGAAACACACATGTGCGTTGAGCATGAGATTTCAGGTAATGGCTCACAAACTTCTGTCACAAGTGTACCTTGGGAGGAAATGAACGTAGATGGAGAAGAGGGGTAACATCTTTGCCTTCTGTTATTTTCCTACTTCTTTTAATAAAAATGTGCCTAAAGGCAAATGACTGGAAAATAGTGGCCAAAGGACGGTAGAGAAACCAAACTGGCCTCTAGGTGGTGCTTGGAAGCAGCACAGGGAAGGCTGGCACCCTTCAGGGTGAAAAGGCTATGAAGCTCAGTAGCCTGTAGGCTCCAGGGTAAAGTCCGCATCCCATTGTGACCTGTTGTGCAGTCTCCACAGGTGATTACTGGGCCAGCTGAAATACATTCTCTTTTCACCTATTCCTGTACCTGTTAAATTGTGGGAGGTTATAGCTCATGTCGATAAATCATCACCATTTAAAGTCAACAAACAAGGGGGCGAAAACTACTTATTCAAAGGGCTTTTGCCAAGCAGGTCATTCTGCCACAAAGCTTTACTTAGAAACATCTACCTGATTCTCCCACAGTTTCCTATTTGCCCAGCGCTGTCTTGTCCAGATGGAGTATGCTGGACCTGCAGGGGCTAAGATTCTGTTGGCTTGCAAGTGGAATGTTTCCCAAGGGAATGTTTTCTCTTTATGTTTTTTGTTTGGCAAAGTTTTTAAAAGGTATTATAGCTGCTACATTTGATATCAAATATGAATCTGTAACTCTTATTAACCACATTTGCCATCAATAAAAACAGACAACCCCTGTGTAGATAATAATAAAAAATAAATCCACACAAATCTATTCCTATTTGCTTGCTTAGTAAAAAGGGAAGCGTCAGCATAAAAATTTAAGAATCTATAACTCCAGGCATATTTTAACATATACTTTTTTTATTAAATATGTAAAAAGATCAACGCAAGTCAAGTTATTCACATATTCAGAGACAAAAAACTATTCTACCATGCGACAATAGGTGGGTAATGTAAAATGAATGTGATACATCTGAATAAGACTTTTTCATCTATTATGTCATTACTTATCTATATTTATAATTAACAATACATATGTTTACATTCCTTTCAGTTTACATTTAATATATAACAAAAGCTTTATGGTGTACTATTTAGTAAAAGTAATCTGAATGCATATTAAACCTTAACGGAATAATGGAAATACTCACCAGGGAAGGGAAGAGTTCTTGGTTCCCTTCTGGAATTTACTTCTCTCAGGCCAACAGGTATTTTTCTTTCTTTTTTTTTTTTTTCCTGCTTTTCTGCTTAGAACAAACATGGGCTTTCTCTTTGCCCCCTGCTTCGATCACTTCCTATCTGAGAGTAGCAGTGGAAGTGCTATAACCAGCCGACAGCGGGTATGAGGGGCGACTAAGGATAAAACTGGGCTTCCTAAGAGGGAGAGGCAGAGCACACACCCACGGACGCTTCCTGCCCAGCCCGATGACATGTGACCAGGGGCTGCCAAGGAAAGCATGCCATGAAGGCCGAGATGAAAGAATGATGGGGTTCCACCATCCATGGGAAATGAGTGGGGGTTTGCACACAGGCTGGAAGTACAGCCTAAGAGGACTGACTCAAATTCAACTGTTAAAGATTCCCCAAAGCATCTGAGACATTATCTAGGGTGCAGCACAACAGAAGATGTTTAAGATGGGGCCAGAAAGAATGTATAGCTCTTCTCTAAAGAAATTAATAGTCTTCCCCAAGCCTTCAGGAAGGAGAATGGACTATGGTGACTGGGGAAAGTTCTTTGCAGGCTAAGAGATCTGGCCAGCATGTTTATTACTGAGAAGGCTGGGGAGCTGGAGGGCAATGGAGTGGTTCCAGCAAGAGCCACCAGGGAGGCTTATGCAAGTTATACAGCAGTAATGGGTTGCTGGAGAAGAGGATCCTGACTCCCTGCTACCCATTCACGTGCATCCACGTGACAGGAGTTTGGTCATGATCCACCGAGCATTGGGTATGACTGAGATGTCCAGAGCAGATGAAGAATAGCCTAGGAACCACTGCAGTATCAGCTGCATGGAGTTATTGTGACCTTTTACAAGAGCTATTTTTTTTCTTAAAAAAAAGGAATCAGTGAGTACAACAGGCTCAGAAGAGCAACACGCTGTTGAGCATAATGCTGTGTATAGCACGGCCACTACTACTTGTGACCAGGTGTGGGAGGACGTCACTGCTGAGAGCCAGGCTGTCCAGCCTTAGAGAAATAAGCTGCTGCTATAATGCAGAGTGAGCAGGAGAGAGAAGAAAGGGAAACCAAACACCATGAAACATCTGTCCAATTCTGCACAGTGTATTGTAATAATCTCAAAAATACAAGCCATCTTTTCCATATAACTCAATAAATATCACTTTGCTGCAAAAGATTTTGGAGAGGCTTCTTTTGGTGAAAAGCTTCAATGCTAGAATTTCAAATTCATACTTCATCAATAAAGAAATTTCAAAGCTTTATGATATATAATTCAAAAATTTATTTTAAGCTTTTCAGTTAAGCGGAAAGTGGGGTGGGCACATTTATTTCTTGTTTTTGTTGCACCTGCTAAGTCAAATAACAAGTGAAAGTAAATCTAAAGTTAGAAACCAAGGTGAAATGAATGATCCAGGAAGGGATATCGTCTGTCAAAGGAAAAAATAAAGAAAAAAAGAGGCAAGGACTTGGAAAGAGACTAAGAAAATGTGCAAATATTAGTTAAAAAAATAAGGAATGCTTTTAATTCATTAATGTTTCCTCTATTTATGAATTGCCATGGTTTAGCTAAGGTCAATGACAAGGAGGGCCCTTGTGTTAAAGAGGGAAAATTCCTTATTCTAGAAGATACTGGGAGTCACAGATTTTCCTGTGCTGTTATTCCAGTGTCTGCACCAGACTGCAGAACCATGATTCTCCCTTGCAATTATGCTCCTATTAATGAGGTCTTCACTTCCAGCCTTCCAGCAAGCGTGCGGGATGGTGCAGAGCCCTGGAGCTCAGGACTGCACACCTGAAGTTACCCTTTAGTAGGGGTCCCCTAGTGTGAATGAGAGTTGTGTGGCTGAAACCTACACAAAGAGAGGAGGGATGAGGCAGGAAGACAGGTACCTACTCAGACCCTCTTTGGACTGCAGAAAGCTGATGACAACATCTTGGGGAGTGTGGCTGCCCACCAAAGAGGACCCTGAGAAAGAAAACGGCATAACCTGGGAAATGGGGGGCATGGGGAGTAACGGACATGGTGAGAGGGCAAAGTTGAGATGGTGTTTTCCTTGAGTGAATGTCTTTCAAAACTAACAATATACTGTGAAGTTGCCTAACATGCTAATGGAAGAACACTGCTGGGCCCTGAAATCCTAGCTTTGAATCCATTTTTTCCCTTTAGTATTGTGAGTAGAGGGAGAAACTGACCTTATGTTTTCTCCCATGACACAAGTCACCGTCATTATGGCTTTCATATCAAGTATCTGTTTCCCTTTGTTCCAATTATTTGACCAAATTTACGTTCAGAGGTTAGACTTGCAAACATCAAAGCACCACAAATGTGTGTGACATCTAGTGACACTGGGTTGAAAAATGCCAATATAAATACCATATATCAAATTACCATTGTTTCACACCAGGATAAAAAGAGGGGTGGTGGCAGTGGTGTTGGGGTGGGAAAGAGTTGTTCTGGAAAGAAATGAAGAAAAGAGCAGAACCAATCTCAAGCAGCCAAGTTGTGAAGTTGGATGTATGTGACCCTACAATCTCTCGGGTAGGCGGCCAGAGGGCCGTCTGCTAATACACCTTGGCAAAGAAAATGGTAACCAAATGGCTGGCATATGCAATGGTGCTGATGGGAACAGCAGATTGGGAACAACTGCTTTCTGTTGAGCTTGGGGCCACACATGTTCCAATTCTCTAGAAGAAATGTTCCCACGCACAATGGAAGTGTCAAGAGCAGCCGAGGCGGGTCAGTACTCTTCCTGCTGCGGGGGCTGCTGTTCGTGGGCTTGCTCCTCTGCTTCCGGCTCTTCTGTGTGGCCCTCCTGTGGGCAGGGGAGAAGTTTCAGCTGAGATAACTGACTGGGAATGGGGCCCTGCGGCATCCCAGCCCACTGCCACTGCCAGCATGGCGTCTCAAGGCTGTGGAGAGCACCAGGCTTAGTTAGGCACAACTCGCCATGCAAATGTTTCCCAGCTTCTGGTGGCTGATACACACGCAGGGGCGCCTTAGCTTCCCCATAACAGATCATTCCAGAAAGCATAGTCATAAGGCTTTAGGGACCCAACTGTTTTGTTTTGGAAAGAAATCTTCATAGAACACATGGCATACTTGACTAACCTTTGTAAAAGAGTAAACCAAACACAATGATCCAAGAGCATCATGACAACCATGAATAAAACAGCTGTAATATAAAAAGCGGCACTCCTGGCCTTCACGGCATGTTGTGTGTGCGTGTCACTCCTGCACTAATGGATATGGATGTGGGCTTTTGCTCCATTTCCTAGTCCCTTCCTCGCTGTCATTCTTCTGCCTGAAGGAAACCCTTTGTTTTGTTACTCATCTGATGTAGGCTTAGATACTAGAGCAGCAGTGCAAGAGGTTCCCAGGCTAAAGAAAAGACAGCAGCCACATTTCATGGGCTGCCCCAGGCAAGGAGGCCCCTCCCAACCAGGGAGCTCAGGAGCTTTAGCTCAAGGACTTTGGGACATCTACTTAGACTGCTTGGGGCCCTTTTGGCTTACCTTACGTTTATCACTTAGAGTCAGATAGGTGAGTTGTTCTTCCCACTATTTAGGAATACACAGTCCTATTTATTCCCTTGTCTAACCCAGTGAAGCACATTATGAACATCAACTCCAGGGAGCACTAGCCTCAGTCAGCCCTATCTGCACATTCATTCATTTTCTGACCCCACACAAAACAATTGGCTGTTCTTTACCCAAGCTAAGGGAGCATGGCCAATCAAAGGAGTTCCCTCTTCCCTCAGCAAAGGCGCACAGCTTCTGTGATGCAGTCTGGAGCATGTGTGGGGACATACGGAAGTGCCCATGCCCCACACACCCGGCACACTGACTCCTGAGCACTGAACTGCCCAAGCCCGCCCCGTCTGTCGGGCCCCTCTTCCCTGGAGCTTAGGACAAACCCATCTTTAGCCAATTCAAATATGGCTGATCATCTCCCCAGATCACTGAGCCACAATTCTTTCTCTCTTCTCCTGCAGCACTTGTTTCCTTCCTCTATGACACTGATTTGGAATCCTGTTTTGAACCTTTTGGCCCCACCCACTGGATGCTGAGGTTACTGAAGTCAGGAATAAGACTCTCCGTGCCACCTCTTTCTTATGTGAGACTCAATCCGTGTTGTGTTGAGAGGAACAAGTCACAGTGGATTCCAGAATGAATGATTGAGACTATCAGACTATCACCCAAGGTCACAAGCCACTTATTTTCTGAGAGGCAATAAGTAGAATGTCAAGGTTACAACAGGACTCAAGTTCACATCCCAGCTCAGTTATTTACAGGGTGTGTGGGTTTGGGTCTAGAACTTAACTGCCCTGGGCCCCAGTTTCCTCATCTGTAAAGCAGGGGTTAAGAGTATCTATGTAGAAGCATTTTCAATGCATTTCATTAATCAATGAATCAAAGGACTCCTCGAATCCAACAGAGAAGTTAATGAGTTAAAATAGGCAAAGTGCCTAGCTGAGTGTTTGGTACATGGTAAATATAAATGTGAGCTGTGATTATTATTTCTTAGTGGGAGAACTCTGGAAATATTCTAGAAGTCCAAGTAATATTTTTTTAAAAAAGCAACCCTTTCTGTCTGGGCAGGGTGGCTCATGCCAGTAATCCTAGCACTTTGGGAGGCCAAGGCAGGTGGATCACGAGGTCAGGAGATCAAGATCATCCTGGCCAACATGGTGAAACCCCGTCTCTACTAAAATACAAAAAATTAGCTGGGAGTGGTGGTGTGTACCTGTAGTCCCAGCTAGTTGGGAGGCTGAGGCAGGGGAATCGCTTGAACCCAGGAGGCGGAGGTTGCAGTGAGCCAAGATGGTACCACTGCACTCCAGCCTGGGCGACACAGCAAGACTCTATCTCAAAAAAAAAAAAAAAGTAACCCTTTTTGTGAACCAACAGCAGAAAGTGACACTGTGTTGAAACCTTGGGATAAAATTTAGCATTGTCTCTTACTGTGCCGACAGGCCCCTTATCCAGTAAA
This sequence comes from Cebus imitator, assembly GCF_001604975.1. Taxonomy (NCBI): domain Eukaryota; kingdom Metazoa; phylum Chordata; class Mammalia; order Primates; family Cebidae; genus Cebus; species Cebus imitator. Next base: position 903,405 of record NW_016107763.1, read on the forward strand.
TGGAGCTGTCCCCACTCCAAAATCACCCCTTGTCTTCACTTAGAATTGGATCCACCTTTGGAATGTTAGGCCCAATCTCTTGCTTTCTTTGATCACATCAGGTGTCCTCCTGACCCTCGCACTCCTGAATTCCTTAATTGCAGGTGCTCTTTGACCTCAGGGAGATCTAAGAGCCCTGATCCCCTCTTTGCTCCCCTTCTGCCAGATGGACCCCACACCCCTGGGTGTCACAGTGGCTGTGCTCTTGGCACTGCCTCTGCATGCTGCTTTGCCCTCTGCCTGGCACACTTGAGGCTGGTCCTCTCAGCTCAGAGTCAGTGCTTCACCGACAGTGAGTCCATACGTGCTCAGGAGAGCAGGAGATAACTTCTTGCTGCGCCAGCGAAGGACAGGAAACAGTTACTGGCCTTCCTTCGCTAGGGCTCTCCTCTCATCCAGGGGAGAAGAATGAAACTAACATTCATGGGAGTTTGACAGGAATGGGGGACTGGGAACTCCAGCTGTCTGTTCCGTCACATGCTCCTCTAAATTATGACAAAGCTACCCCTCCCTGAAGCCTCTCTCACTGCCTGCACCTCCGAGTTAATAGCTTCCCTCTCCAAGCTTCTATCCTCGGTTTCTGCTTTGGTGGGAGAGCGCACCACCGTCTCGTGTGTGTTCTTGCTGGGTGGCTACACATCTGTCTCTCCAGCTGGGCTCTGAGCCCCCCATGGGTGAGTTTTGTTGTTTTATTCAGCATCCTAACTCTTGAACGTGAGTGTGGTGTCTTCCAAATTGTATTGCTCAAACTTCAGCTGGTCTAAACTATGCTTTTCTTTACACAATTGTTTCTGAGCACGTTAGACAGCTGAAAAAAAGATCTCAGAAATGAGGATCTGTTTTACATTTTGCAGAAATTCTCGTTTGTTCACGTCACAATTGGGAGTTTATTGTGGGCTAATGGAGTTAAAGTTGAAAGACCTAGATTCAAGTAATTGTTGAGCCTGTAACAAGCTAGAGGGCCAGGAAGCCACTAGGCTAGGCCTCCTTTCCAAACACATCCAACAGGGCAGCAGGTTTGCTGGCTCTGTCTATGGCTCTGAAGCTTCCAGATGCCCAGGGCTGCTGCTCCTCAGGCACACTCAGCTTAAGTCTCAGTCACAGGACCCCTCTGTGATGTCATGCATCTGCAGGAACTGTGCACACCAGACAACTTGCACTGGGAAATACCAGCAAAGCCCCCAATTTATCAATGGATTGCTCAGGCTTGGCGTGCAAATCAAGGCAGTCCGAGAGTCTGGCAAACACATCTGTAATTCAGAGATGTTACAAATCACAACTGAGAGCTCACAGCCCACACAATGCTACTGCAGGCTCACAGGAATAAACAGTTTTTTTCTATGCGTTATACGAGAATGAAGCACTTAAACCCATGTCTAAATAGGAGGCCAGGCAAAACCTATACCAAATATGAGACTAATGCACCAGGGCATCACTTAATAATTCTAATACGTGCATATCTATTCACATCTTTCTGTTTAGCTGTAAGTGATTGTAAGAAAACTATCATTATTTAGTTTTCTTATAATCATTAGATAGAGAGGCAAACTGGGAGATGGTATTGATGAAGGCTCTTAGCCACTGTGGGAGGAAAATGGGGTAGAGGGAGGAAGGCCCATCAGGAAGCTCCAATGGCGCCTGGCTTCCTAGCTGTGGGAGGCAGCGCCCTGCGGCCTTATCTCCTGCCCCCACGCCAGCCGTGGCTGCTGGTCTTTCTTGCCTGCTTTGTTCATGCTGTTTCTCCCTACCTTTGCTCTATAGCTGCTGATGTTCCCAGTCACCCTTGCACATCCAACACAAATGCCATCTTCGCTGTGAAATCTCTGCGTGGTCCTCCAGGCTGCTTTTATCTGCTCCCTACGCAAGTTTATTTATGTCTCTTCTCACATTAGTCATCATCTGACACATATTCCAGTTAGTCATGCCCCTGTCTGTCTCCCTTACTGGGAGTGGGAGCTCTTCTGAGGTGGGGTTGGGTCTTTTCCTATAGCTCAGTGACAGAAGCCCTCCAGAGACAGAAGCACAGCCTGTCTCCACAGGAAACATGTACTGTTCATAAGCTGGTGCCCTTCGGCTGACAGAATCCACAGGAAGCAGGCGGCCAATGCCTCAGCCCAGACTCCTGAGGACTCAAGTATCGTAAGTATCTGCTCTGGAAACTTCCATTAGGTTTCTACAACTGGGAATTGACCCACCTCTGTTGATTTCTCACTCAAAACTCCCACCTGGATTTTCACATCTTCCAAACATCATATCCTGGGATGGCTTAAATATAAGAATCAGAGACCAGTCATCACCAAATAAAAGTGTTAAGTAATCACTCAGGGGAAGAGATCTCCCTAACAAATACTCCTACCTCAAATGTCAAAGCAAAGCACGTCCATCTATGTTTAGCTGAACAGCACGTGCTACAACCTGGCGTCCTCTTTCCAGGAGGGCTCTGGGAGAGGCAGACAGCCAGGCATCTGTGCCATCTCAGCTCTGTACACACAGCTGTACCAACAGCATCATGAACCAAGTGCTGGCACTTCCCCCGAGACACCATGCATGTCATCCCTGCACATGGGTGCAAATCTACCCATCACCCAACTGTGGGGATGCCACAAAACAGGACACAATGTCAGGGGAAAACACAGTGGGGCAAAATCAGGATTATCAGAGCTGGGGGCAGTGGTGTGTGGTAGCATTGTAACCACTAAGCACATTTTTTTTCCCCAAAATGGATGCTTTTCCAGACCACAGACACAGGAGAAGGTGGGCAAGGGTACAGCTTTAGGAAGGCTCACTGCCCCAGTGTAGGACTGGCTATGTGCTTCTGGGTAGTTCCAGAGAAACTGGATTCCATATTCTCAGGGAGAAATGAAAATGCTTGGAGGATTTAAGATATCTAGGATGATTCCTTGGACCTCTGGGCGGTGGAGTGCTGGGGGGTAGAAAGGAGAGTATCTAGCTGCTTCTGAGCCTCTCAGCAGAGTCCTGCATGCACAGAATATGGAAAGCACCCAGCAAGGTGTCCAGGCCCACTTTTCTTTTTGTATAAAAACCAAGGTTTAAAAAAATGGGTCGTGTCATATTCCAAACAAGGACACCTGGCATATTTCAGATCAAACGACTTACTCTCTGTAGAAAACTCAGTATAGCCTGATGTGTCTCTTCTGGAGTTTTACAGACACAAAGTTGCAATAAAAATATCCTGGAACTAGAAAAATTAAGCCAGCAACTGTATTTGAATATCTTGCTCGGTAACCCACACGTGTAATTTATGTTAAGGCTGTTTTCGCCGCCAGATTCAACTGCCTAGTTACTTTAAGTAATTCTCTTCTTGAATTTTGGGCACTCCTCAGCATATACTTACAGGGCAATGCCTCTGTCTCTTTCCCTCTCTCTTCCTTCCCTTAAATCTATTTGATGGTGTCACCACAGTGCCAGAGATACAACAACAAAGTAGGTTTAAAAAAGTTACAAACTGGTTAGAACAAAATTGAAATTTTACGTGAATGCTGATTTAAAATCAGATGAATGCCCAGAAAAAGAGGCCATGACTAGGCTTTTGAAGGTGAAAATCAACAAAATGAGATAAGGGGAGTTATTTAGAGAAAACTCAGGTAACAATTTGGAAACTTTTTTCTTCATACACACGGCGTGTTCAACTGAAGACCGTCAAGTAGACAGTCAACCTTGAGGCTTTCCCCAACTGGTGCTTAGTTCATTTCCTCCCTGCTCCAGGGTACTTGATACTCCGAGAGTGAGGTAATAACACAGTCCTTATGGTTTTAGCCTCTGAGTTATATAGCGTTCAAATCCTAGTGATGGAGCTTGTTAACCATGAGTCATTGGGTGAGTAATTTCATCTGTAAAATGTAGGTAAGTAACTACTCACCTCACAGGGATGTGGTTAAGGTCAGAAATCTAGGTAGGACATGAATACAATCCTTAGCACATGCTAAATGCTCAATGGGTATTAGCCATTATGACTGTCATAAAACCATTTAAAAGGTGGCTCAGACTTGGAAAAGGGAGAACATGAACTCAGGATTCAGATTTCAGAGTTCAAATGCAAATTATTTTACTCCTTGACTTGGGAAAGTTATTTAACTTCTCTGCTGCCTTAGCTTCCCTCATCTGTACAATGGGATGACAACAAGAGCTACCTAATAGGATTCTCTAGAGAATTATAGGAGCTAATAAGCTAATGTACATCAAGCCCTAGGCCCTTTTACCTCAAACCCCAACTCAGGTGTCTCAGAAGAGGTGTCTGCTAAACTTATTATTCACTCTTAATGAACGATGGGGCCTTAAAGTGTTACTTCTTCTTGGGGTGCCTGCATTTTAGTTGCACATACACTACAGGAATGGCTCTCTGAATCCAGGTGGTGCTGGGATCTATGTGTGTGGGGGGTCAGGTGGTGATGGGCATGGTAGAACAGAAGCTGAGTATGGTCATCTAGGAAGACCCCCTGGAAGTCACACCTAGGATGCAAGAGCTCTTGCCTGAGGCTGTCCACCTATCCTTAGCCAGGAATTCAGCAGACATCTCCAACACTTCATTTGGAGCTCACTGTCGGACAGTGCTCCTCCCCATGGACTCCCTCTTGGGACAAAATCTGGCATGAGGTTAGACCCTGGGTTTCCCTCTGTTTGAAGTGCAGGGCTGGAAAGAAGATTCAATCCTGCATGCCGGCCTTATTCCCACTAGCAGGCGTTATCGCAGACAGCAGTGCCATTCGCTCAGCCTTGTGGTGCTGTGGAGACCTCAGCTAATTTAGCCTCAGACAAGCTTGTGAAGAGAATAACCATAGTCCATCCAGTTCTTACAGACGGCAAGCACTGTGTGTGTACAGGACATCATATATGTGACACTTTGGCAGCTCCAGACACACTACAAATCAGTCCCTGGTTTCTTCCATCAGATCTGAAAATACTGAGAACCGTATTTTATGAAGCCATCATTGAAACCACGTGGATTCTCAGGGCTTCAAAATCTACATTCTGAGCTATTGATAACCAAGAAATAATTTAACCCAAAATATCTGGAAATAAAAAAAAAAGCGATAGAGAGCTCCCAAACTGCAGACACAGTGCCTTACGGTTTAGGAGAATTTCACTGCTAGGATTTTGAGACATAAATGGAGCAAACATTTGCCTGGGATTCAGCTGGAATAAGAGAGTAAACTTGATGATGGCTTGCTACGTCCTGTGGAAATCTCAACACATAAATTCTACTGGAGGCCCTCAGAATATCACAGGCCTCCAGCTCAGAGACTGGGACACTTCCACCAGCATGAGCCTGGCATAAAAGAAGCTGGACACCACAGCCCCTCAGCTTGGCTCAGTGGAAGGTGAAGCCCCATTGGGCTCCGACCCCAGCCTCTGGCTGTCAGGCCTTTCCCTCCTGGCTCTGGCAGACCTGGGGTGCCTTGCCTCAGTCTCTGCCGTTCATCCTGCCCCTTCTCCTTGCTTCCCAGATTCTTATTCCTCCCGTTTCCCACATCTGCTGTTCATCACTCTGACACAGCCACATCCGGAGTCTCTGTCAGTGCCTGTGAGCAGCAACTCTGGTGGCAGGTCCTCCCCATAAAGGAGGTGTGCATGTGGCTGTCCCACAGCTCTGATCTGTCCTGGCAATAAGTAACCAAGATAACCACCTATGAAATAAAAACAGTCAGTTATTGGGCTTCTGGGAATGGGAAAGGCATCTAGATTATTTTTTCCTTTGACTACACTCTGAATCTGCATGAAGAAGGAAGAATCTGTATACACATTCTTACTGCTCACTTGCTCAAAGAGCTGCAGACCACTTGGAGTTTAGCTGCATAAGCGTATTTTTCTGTCAAAGCCTTCTCCACTCCACCTGTCTCTTCCCAGATTAATTTATGACTGCATGTCTCACAGGCATGGGTCAATGGATCATGATGATAATGATGCTTATTTCTTAGGGATTATCAAGTACACTTAGCTGAGTGGTAATTCTCATTGGGGTCCCAGTGAAGTATTCTAAGGTGTGCCGATCCACTGCGCTTTGACCAAGAGAGTCATTTTAGAACACAGGGGTCACATGCTCCTCACACTTACGTGTTCGTCTGAAGCATACAGGATGTCCATTAGTCGCTGCACGAGGTCATCATTTTCCTGCCCATGTTCTTGGCAGAGTAGCTCGATCTCTCTCAACTTCCCAAAGTAGAAATCCCTTTCCTTTTCCACGCCTTCAAGGGCAAGTTTTAGTGAATGTACCTGCAAGGGAGTGAGAGTAAAGGAAAGAAAAACACCCAAAATATAGTATAAGAAGTGACCAGCAATTCCCGTGAATAAAATCCAAAACACACACACACACACACACAGAGAGAGAGAGAGAGAGAGAAAGAGAGAGAGAGATAGAAAGTGCAGAAATAACCGATGTGTAAGTCTGAGAGAAAGATAACAGGGCTGTTGTCTGGAGCCTGACACTGGGCCAAAACACCCAATTCTCCACAGTACTCTAGTCATTCCCTTCAGTCAACTGAGTATTTATTAACCAGGGAGAGTGGTCTTTCTGCTGTGCGGTTCCACGCACACTGGGAGTGAGCTTTCACCTCCTGCTAACATAGGCTGGAATCCATCTTTCTTTTAACTTGTTACTATAATCTGGAAGTGTGTATCCCCTCAAAATGTGTATGTTGAAATCCTAACACCCAAGGTGTTGGTATTAGGAGGTGGTGCCTTTGGAAGGTGGCTGTCATGAGGGAAGAGCCCTTATGAATAGGATGAGTGCTCTGATAAAAGAGGCCCAAGTGAGTTCGTTTATCCTTCGAGCATGTGAAGACAGTGAGAAGGCACCATCTCTGAAGAATAGGGCCTCAATCAGACACTGAATCTGCCGGCGCCTTGATCTTGGACTTCCTAGTCTCCAGAATTGTGAGAAGTAAATTTCTGTTGTTTATAAGCCACCCAGTCTATGGTACTCTGCTTTAGTGGCTTGAACAGACTGAAACACTTGTTAATCTTCTGCAGGAAATGGTGAATGGGAGGAGGAAGGAGAAACAGAAGAGAAAGGCTGTAACCACGGCTATTTAGATTTATCTTGAGGACTCTCCTTCCTTTAGATCACTTGCACCAAAAGCCGCCCTTAGCTCTGGACCCTTTTACAAATGATACCAGGCCACATTAGACAAACACTCTCCAGTGAGAAACTGGGGCTTGGCAACACAAGGAAAACTGGCTGACACCAAAAGGCTGGCTGAGTGGATCTGTCTTGATTTCTCCAGTTTGGGCGTTGGGTACATCACTGGGAAGGCAGGAGGGCGAGGAAGGCCTATGCCTTCACCACAGTAGCCCTCATTTCTTCTTTCTTCCTCTTGATTATGGTTCACAGAGTTTACAGGGTTGAGCAGCTTCTCAGGGTGGCTACAGAACAGTGCAAGTGAAGGGAGGAGGCAGTGGTCAAAAGAGGATCCATGAACTTCGACACCCGGAGCTAAAGAAACCCTCATGGGGGTGTGACTAGATCTGGTTTCAAATCTCAGTCTACCATAGTCCTATAGGCGCAACAGCTAATCTCAGGCCCAAACTATTACCCCATTCCTGGTCTCCGAGGATCCCCATGTATTTAAACCCTCTGTTCATTTATTTTTATGTAGGGCATGTGCTTCAGGTGGTAAAATAAGTCTTTCATGGTCCTTCTTAGGTAAAATCTGTCATTATCTTAAAAATCACCCTTAAGAGAATTCCAAAAATTTTCATTTGGAATGCAAAATTTCCTCCTCTCTCCTTCTAGTAATTCTGGGCCTTTGTGCATGCTTTATCCACCTGGAACTACTGACTTATTCAAACACACACTGAGCCCATGCAGTGTCCATCCTCTTCCTGTGCACCTGGCAAACCATGCCCCTCCTGTAGACTCAGGGTTACCCTCACTGATGCCCCCATGTGGCCGCTTGCAAAGCAGTCGGAGACCAGTTTGCTAACTTTTAACTCGTTTCTATTAATACTATAGCTTGCACATTTGTAAGATGTTAAAAAACCTGAAGGCGACCAGCTTAAATTCCAGAGAAAAGAAACTCTTATTCTAGAAACCCTTTCCTGAAAAAACAAACCCTCCCCAGGTTTGGACACAGACTCCATCTCAACCCTTCACTGATGCCAGCAGATGGCTCTGTGGCAGTTTAGATCTGCCACCACTCCCCAGCCCCCTGTACCAGGCAAGGACACAGCCAACCCATGAAAACTGATCTGTCTGGCTCCCTAAGGCTTTGGTCTGCACAATGAGCAAATAGCTCAGACTTTTCCAGACAAGCTTTTAGTGCAAATCAGGCTTCAGTGATATTCCACATGCATTAGGTAATAGCTGCCACTACCAACCCTCCCTTATAAAAACCAACACTAGTTAACTTATATGATGAAAGGTCAATTGGCAAGCAAAATTCCATTGTCACAGTTCCACTCACAAAGACCAATGCCAGCCTCGTCCCTCTTGTGTTGTGGCAGATGCTGAAGCAATGAAGGAGATGCTGGAGATGGATCTTAGAAAGGGAGAAGTAGCTCTCTTTTTATGATTCTCCCAACTGCTCCCAGTGTGACCGCAGACTGCAGGTTCCTGCAGACCTTGCCGTTTCAGTGATGGCCACAGTCTCTGCCTGGGCTAACTGACCATCCCCGCCCCACTCATGCTCTCTGAGCACAGTGGTCAGTGACCAACCTACTTCCAGGTGGCTAATCCACTGACTCAAACCCACTTCTGGTTGGCTAACCCACTAACCAGAGAGAGTCCCTAATTATTTTCTTTATGACTTTTCCTCCTGTATGTCTTTTGATTCGTTTCTATTATGGAAATGGTTTAGCACAGTAGTGTTTCTTTTCTGTATTATGAGAAATTGCCTGAGAAAAGGGAGGAGGGCAAGCAAATGAGAATCCCCCAAGTTTATGGCACTTGTCCCTTTCTCCATGATGACTGCGCTTCAACCTTCAGCATCAGGGTCTCTCCTCAGCCTCTCCTCACCAGAGTGTTCTTTGTTCCAACACTGTGATGCCTGTGGGGCCCCCTACCAGGCTCGGGGGGCATCCTGTTGGCTTCAAGGACAGAAAAAGGAGGGAACAGCAACAGTTAACCATGGATATAAATTTGGAGTAACTGTTCAGTAATACTGATTGAAGGACTCACAATTCAGGGTGTGTCTTCTTTTTGAGGGCAGGCACACTCCTCGGTGTGAAGGAGTTAGGGGACAGAAATGGGGAGGGAGGCCTTTTGGAAGTAATAAAGGGATTATAACAAGAAGGTGGCTCTGGACCCTTCCTCTCTCTTCTCACTTGGTTCTCTGAGTGATATTGTGGATGGTAGGATGGTTTAGTGGAGGCATGTTAGAAGTCTGAGTTCCCTGGGGATGGGGCTGTGTGTGTGATCTGGAGAGCTAACCGGAGCATAGAGCCAGCCCCAAGGAGAGGAAATGGGGCTGTCTGGATCAGGCTGTCAGGGAGAGACAACCTCAAGGTTTCCACATGGTTATAATTTGGGCTGCAGAGGGTGGGACCCTGGATGTGGTAGACAGCGAAGAGAGGGAGGAGTCATGAAGAAACACAGATAAGACAGATACCAAAAATATTTGGGTTTCTTAAGGAAAAAGAGTTCTACAGTTGGGCCCTGGTATCTGAGATGAATTGATTCCAGGACACCCTTTGGATACGAAACCCCACGGATGCTGAAGTCCCTGACATAAGACGATATAAGATAGCATCGTATTTGCATATAACCTATGGACCTGCTCCTGTACACTTCATCTCTACGTAACTTATAATACCAAGTACAATGTAAATAGTTGTTATGCTGTATTGTTTTTAATTTGTGTTACATTTTATGCTTGTATTGCTATTTTTTATTTTGAATATTTGCAATACTCGGTTGCTTGAATCCACAGATGTGGTCACCCACTGACATGGAGGGCCAAGTTTAGGTTCAAAGCATTATAGACCCGCTGCCTTTAGGTCTACTCTGATTTGCTTGGAGCCTGAGGCATGTGGCCCAAGGCTCATTATGACTGTCCTTACAGCCTTTTAATTGAGAAGAAGTCATTATTGGAAACCAGCCTCAAACTGAGAATCAGCAGGTAATTAGAACATTTCAGTTTGCAAATCCAAGTCCTACCTGCTGGATGGCTTAAGTTTTTACACCTTTTTCCATAAAGTAATCATAATTGTAAAGAAACACCCTAGTTAAGTAACTGCCTACATTAAACTAGAATCTTGATTACAAATATACAATTATCATAAAAACTGTTTCTAAACTCTTGCTGGCTCATCAAGAATAAGATTAATCACCACGACTGGCCCAGTGAGTGGCTGGGAACAGCCTGGGGCCCTGGAGTAAAGGCTCCTCTCATAGCAGCAGGGTAGCCAGGATAAAAGGCTCTCCTCTATGGGCCCTATACTACCCGTTGCTTTTATTACTTTTAAGCTACATATAATCTTAGGAATGATGAGCTAATATTAGAAAATGTACCTAAGATTTTATAATGAAAATTTCAAAGACAGTGGAGCTAGTTAGACTTTACTGTAATTGTGAGGAATATTAGATTAAAAGGAAAGCTCTTCTACTTAAAATACAACTGTGGCCTTTCAGATCCCCCAAATACTGGGTTTGGTGCTTCCGCAGCATCCAACTTCTGCCACTGTATCAGATTTTTTGTTTTGCTTGTGTAATAAGCTACTGTGCGCAACTGCTATGTGTAGTGAAGGAAAGGTATCTATTTTACCAGTATATTACCAGCATTAAGCATAATATCTTTCATATAGAATGAGCTCAACTACTAAAAGCTGAGGAAAGAAAGGTAGGAGGGAAAGAGGGAAAAAAGAAGAGAAGGGGAGGGAGACAGACTAACCCCGACATAGCCTTTAACACTGAAGCCAAAAGTAAAAAGGGAGGGAGGGAAAGGGAGACAGACTCACCCTAGTGCAGCACTATCTAGAATGACCAGAAGTGGGCAGGATGGGCTACCGTCTAGCCTGGAGCTCATGACAGCCCTGAGGAACAGGGGAGGGGAAGGTGGCCTGAAGTCTGCAGCAAGGCTGAGCCATCTGCCCCATCTTAATGCACAGCTTTGAGCTTTGAGACTAACACTTTTTATTCATCATGGGCTACTGATTTTTGTCTTCTCAAACAATTCTTTTTATTCTTACTTACTTAAAACTACCGATTCTTCCTTACATTCCCTCCCTTACCCCAGTCATATGGAATCCTAGGCCCCCTACCTCTTACATACTACTGCTCCTAGAGGCATGGCCAGGGCTGATGCATTACCTGTTCATTAAGTTGTATGACCTGCGTTTCTAAATCTTTATCAGATCTGGATGTTGAGCCGCTGGAAGAAGCCCTTTTGGCTGATGAGGGTCGAGAAGGTGTGGATCCTGGTTTAGCTGCTGGACTTGACTTAGCTGCACCTGAAAGCAATCAGAATAAATGATAAATAGTGGCAACATTAAAAATGTGTTTTAGATATATAGAAAATGAATGATATGAAAGGAGCTTACTACAACATATAAGTGATACCTCCAGTGATCCCTTCCCATACAGAATAAGTATAAATAAGTTCAGCAGGAGTGCACACGGTTAAAGTATGGTTGTTTTGGGTAACTTATCTCACCTTTGTGAGGGCTGTTTTTTTTTTTTCCTCAAGTAACGAGGTTATCGCTATTGTCTTCTCCCTCTGGTGATGTAAGAGTAAAATAAACAAAGGGATTTTAAATGATTTTTAAGAGGAAAGGTTTTTAAATAAACTCAAAAGTATCACCCTAATGGAATTTCTAACAAACAAAAGACCTTACAACTGACTAATACCTTAGAAGAAATATCAATACAAGTGTATTTTTTTTTCTCTTTTAAAATGTTTCTTAGCTTTAGCCACTAAAGTGTCTAAGAGCAATGACATCTCCATAGCAGCGGGCACTCCTGATGCCCAGACCTTGGTTTCTAAATGTTACTCTGCCATAAAAGGGTTTCTTGAGAAATGCCTGATTCTAGGGATGGGGCAGTAAATGTTCAGACTGAGCTTAGGGTATCTTGTGTCAAAAAGCAAGGATGTGCCCAAGGATTAATGTCAAGAGCACGAAGGGGCTACCAACTAGTCACCCTTGGGACAGCATGAATATCAGAAAGAACAACAAATAGCTTCCTTTACTGTAATGCACTGGATAAATAAAAATCTTTTAGTTTGAAATGACTGAGAGAGAGACAGGCTTGAAGACAGGGAGAGGGAGAAGGAACAGAAAAGAATATAAAGATCTTTTTAATCCTTTTTAAGGAACACTGGCAGCCAGTAAATGTAAAAGAAATGCTGGAACTAGAACATAAATCACAGTTTTGCAACATCCATAACTAATAACTGATTCAGAAAGGGCTCATCCTTGGACATGTAAATGTTAGGTGAGTAGGTTTGGGGAAACAGGATATTTATATGTGTTACTCTACAAAGTAATTTACTCTACAGGGGAAAATGCACCCTTACAATGACGAGATCTGAGGGTCAGCACTTTAAGCAAGTGATCCATTTAGCATTACTAATAATGTTACAAAGTGGAAAAAAGAAAGACCACTGGTTTCAGGTAAGACCTCACCTATCTGGAGCTCAGCTCACAACAGACTCTCAGTATCTAGAACAATGCACAGACACAAGAACGGCCTCTGCAGCCAAAACAGAAGTCCCAATGTACATGCAATATACTTCATGGATTATGAATTCCAAGCCATTACTGCGAGCCACCCTTCCCTTTTCCCCTGAACACAGTCCCCGTGAAGTGGCAGCTGTTTCCCACCGCCCCTTCAGTCTGGTGTAGGTGCTCCTTCTCTGCACTCCCATTGGCTTCTCTCCTAATCCCCACTCTTATTTAGAGCAAGAAACACATCTTACTCATCTTTGTAACCCCAGTGTGTAGCACAATGCTTAGGTGAACATGTATTTGGTTAAAGAGCAAAGTTTAAATATATAAACACGTAAATAAAACTTTTGGTGATGTGGTTTCCAACTTTACAGTTTATTTCCAACTTCACAGTTTATTAGTACCAACAGATTAGCAAGAGCCAAAGGGTTATAAAGACAGGTATGTGACAGCAGTTACAAGTTTCAACCAACATCCTAATTACAAAGTAGCAAACAGGAAGACCATAAAATTTTTTTTGTGTCTTGAGGTGCCTGGGGTCATTATCTCCAGATGCAAGTCACACACACCCTCTGGAAGCACTCACAGCATTACAGCCTTTAAAATACATGCCTTTCTGTTAATTAAAAAAAAAAAACTTCTTTAAAAATACAGGGAGGTGCCTAATACACTTTAAAATGAGAATGGTAAATTGGGAAAGACTTAAAATAGTTTGAATATTCACAGGTTAAATCTGCAGATCCCTGGAAACCTCACCTATGCGGAAGAGCTTCCCAAGGGTTCTACAGAGCTGACATTTTGCTTTATTTGTGACTGGTACACGGCTGCAAGGGCCCTTCTTCATCTCTGTAGAAGCCCATATGTCACCGTCCTGGAATACTACTTCCATGTCCCACTGACCAAGTTCTTTAACTCAAAGGCAAACTAACTAGGTAAAGAAAACAATGTGGATGAGCAAGCAGGACGGCAGGGTGAGGACACCTGACCTCGCAAAGATCCTTCTCCGAGGCAGCCACCAGCCTAACAGATGGGGAGACAGCTTCAGAAACATCATGTTCTTTCAGATCCTTTTATAAGCAATACCTCATATTTTAATACAAAGAAAGTCTAACAGAAAGTAGTGCGAAGACTACCTAGGATCAATACCCCTTACACACATATTTATTAACTGCCTGCCATGGGCCATGCACTGGAGGACCCTAAAAATGCCTAAGATGCAGTCTTTGTTTTCCAGCTCAGTCTCACATGAGCAACAGTTATCTAAGAATTCCCAGGTGTGGCACCTTCAGCGTCCTCATGAATAAGCCAGGATTCTATGATTCCATGACCATCCCATGTGATGGGGCTTGGCTGTGTCCCCATCCAAATCTCATCTTCAATTGTAGTTCCCATAATCCCCACATGTTGTGGGAGGGACCCGGTGGCAGGTCACTGGAGCATGGGGGGTGGTTACCTCCATGCAGTTCTCATGATAGTGAGTGAGTTCTCCCAGGATATGATGGTTTTATAAGGGGCTTTTTTCCTCTTTGCTTGGCACTTCCTCCTTCCTGCTGCCATGTGAAGAGGGACATGTTTGCTTCCACCTCAGCCACTATTTTAAGTTTTTCTGAGGCCTTCCCAGCCCTGAGAAACTGTGAGTCAATTAAACCTCCTTTCTTTATAAATTATCCAATCTTGGGCAGTTCTTTATGGCAATGTAAGAACTAATATACCATGCAATTCAGGCTGTATTCCATCTGCCTCCTTCCTGTCCCCTACTTCCTCTGAGTGAGTAGGTCTACCATCCTTCCAGTCTCAGTTCAGATGTCACTTTGTGAGGTCACAGTGCCCTGAGCACTTTCCTAATGGCATGCACCAACTGTTATGGTACAGCTGTTTCTTTAATGCCTACTTCTCCCATGAATGTAAACCCCAGGACATAGGAGTTTTATCTGTTTTAGTCACCACCTTATGTTCTCACCACCAATCATAGTGCCTGACCCAGAGACACCCAATAATAGTTTTTATGATTCATTATACAAGACCTAGCAGAAGCATCTCTTCAAGGTAAGGACAGGGGGAAGCTTGAAGAGCTGATGCCAATGTCAAAGTCATAGACACAAAGAACCAGCAAACAAGAAGGAAACCAAACAAAAACCATCGGTTTTCCATAAAGAGCGTTCCTCCTTGGTCTCCTCTCAAGATTACCTCTGTAAATGACTTAGGCCCTGTACCTACACAGAATCAAGAGAGGCAGCGTAAATTCAGTCAGTAAATGCTTAACTCTGAGTGGTCTGTGTTGTCTAAGTCCGTGCCATGCTCACTGGCCCCTCCTGAGGGACACAGCCTTGCAGAGGAGGCCTCCCTAAATAGCATGTGATGACCCACCCCCCTGGCAGTCTTTCATAGGCAGGTCAGTAACTACGAAGTGGTAGCAATAACTGAGCTAGGATCATCAGACACACTCACGTTCTGGTACGTGGCCTTATCCAGTCTGATGTCAATTTATAAAGAAAAATGTCATAGAAGAAACAGAAGCTGACTGCTTATAATATAGGGCTACCACTAATTATGTTCTCAGGATATCATCAAATAGGGCTTGAAAAAAAATGAAATGTTTGATAAGATGTAGAAGGGGTCGTGGCAAGTCAAACCCTCGGGCAAAGCCACGTTATGAGAGAAGAGCAACTATGAAGAAGCATAGGACACTGGCCAGGAGAGCAGCGAGACACGTGGGGAGGCGCTCGGTGTGGCTCATGGGAGGGGGGGAGGGAGCGAGGGCATGGCAGCTGCAGTCACTGATGCTCTCCCGGTTCCAGCCACACACAGTCACATGGGGAAATAGGTTTTGTTTGTTTTGTTTTCTTCCTTTGAGGAAATATCCCTTGCTGTTAACAGAGCCCAACTTCAACCTGTCTGTGTAGCTCTAACTCACCAAGCTGTGGTTAAGCAGTGTCAGCCCTAAAATGGCATCTGTGGTCATGAATCGGGCAAAGGTCAGGTGGTGGCCTAGGGCCCCAGGGCTCGCTCACTGGCACACACATTTACACCTCCTGGATCCCTTTGAGATGAGAGAGGTGCAGGCGATGAAAATCAGGCTTGGCATCTTCTGCGGCTCCACCACCTACACACACGTGGGATGGAAGCACCACTTCCCTTTTGACCCACCCTTAAGCCTCACTAACTGGGGGACACAGTGCAGGCAGAGTGAAGGAAGAAATGGAAAACAAATTCTAAACATTTAATAACCAGTCACTTAGGTAATTGATATTTGATATTTAAAATATTTAAAATAATTTAAAATTGAAATTCTATTGTTTGAAAAAAACTGATAACAGAGGAAAATAAACGATGCAGAGGATATGTGAGGTCAGGCCTAGTTAACTACATTTTTACCTTCAAATGAATAAATGTGAAGAAATGAAACAGCAGGAAAGGCATGGGAAAGCTCTTAGTATCTTCTGAGGTTAGGGTAAAGAAAAAATCCCCAAACCCCATAATTAACAGTTAAACTAAAAGCTCATTTTCAAATAAATGTAAAGTGGGCTCATTAAATTATCACAAGCTGCAATTTGAAACGGAAGTAATTTAGCCCTCACAGCTGTCACATGATTAAGAAATACTAGTTGTATAAAAATAAAAATGAAACCTTTTGTCTTCATTATATTCAATGATTTCATGTTTTCCTTTTCAGAATAAACAATAGACAATATCCTCACATCTAGCATGACTCTTTAGAGTTAAGAACTCGTTTTTTGTTTATTTGCTTTCTAGGTCTTGCTGTCTTCTAACAACCACACTCTAAAGTTTCTGGGGCTGCCAGATATTCTTTCCCGCCTTACCTGGGCCAAATAACACGACTGTTCTCAGAAAACTATATAGTTATCAATGTCATAAACTTAAAAATAACAGAATACTCTTATGTGAGCTACCATCTGTATTCCAATCTTGTAAACTGGTCCAAACATGTCTCTGACAGCATCCAATCCTGATTTTAGATACTAAGGTCCTCAATAGCTATCTTTTTGCTTCCCAGAATGCCCCACTCCATCAGTGATTTGACTTTTGTACCTTTCCCAGGTCTCTTGGCTCAGTGATGCTTATGTGGAAAACATTTACATAATGGCTTTTACAGAGAGTGCACCTACTTTGGCTATAATACAGATATAGATTTTTTTTTTCTTGCAGCTGATTCAAACATTTCAAATTTTTTTCAAGCTGCATTTGATGGTGTCCTGAGAACATAATTAGTGGTGGCTCTGTTTACAAGCAAACATTTTGCCCTCAAGCTTTTCCACCTCCCTAATTTTACCTTTCAAAATAAAAAGGAATTTCAGAAGCAGAGGAAAATAAGCATAAATTTTGTCCAAGTCCCTGTAACTCTCTGAATTTGCTCGTTGGACATGATTTACAATGCTAGTCTTTGAGCAGTTGTGTCTTAATTAATGCCTTTAGGATTTGGGGTTATAAATATGATTCTAAGACATTTTAACCACAGTTGTAAAGAAATCAGAGTGGTCTGATTCACTGCCTTAGTGAAGCAGGGCATTGCTGTGTCTAATGTCAATAACTAGTAGCTTGCTGAGTGTTTATGGAAAATGCTGCAACATGTGGAGCATATGAGGCTCAATGAATTCAAGGATGAAGCAATTAAAAGCACTGGACTTGGCTTTATCTTTCATGGCCAAGACTCTGCTGGAATTCAGAAATTCTTTTCACATAACTTGCCATATTATTCCTTTTGCCAAAATCATAAACAGAGGAGCTAAAAATATGACATTAATACTGTTGACAAGAACCACAGAGACATTAAAAACATGAGCATGTGCACACACACGCAGGTGGCTACCACTCTTCTGGTCATGGTCATTCCTAATTTTTCTCTACTTCGAGAGCCTTTCCCCTCCCAAACCATACCCCAAGCTCTTCTCAGTCAATTAAAAAAAAAAACAAACCCAGAGCTGAACAACTATGGCAGAAGATACACTGCAACTGCATTGATTCATTGTGGGTGGATCTGGTATCACTTTCTTGTCCCCTGCACCTTGGCAAATTGTATTTTTTAACAGATAATGAGCTTGGTCAAAAAAAAAAAAAGTAACACCATTGCTGGGAAAAGGATATGGGCTAGACTGATGAGGAGAGTGAATTCCACAGGAAGAGGACTTCTTTGGTAACTGAAATGACACCACAGCCCTCATACTGCAACAGGATTGCCAGTCCCTACAGAATGCTGATTACTGCAAATTCAAGTTATATTGACCTGGTCCTTCCTTCAAACCTGCCTCCATACTTTCACTTTGTAGATTCTGTAATTTGCTGTGAGCTGAGGGCAAACAAGCACCTCAATGGACAGAGTTCAGTCCAAATGCAACTTTAACAGGGTTCTGGGCTGCTCTGATTCATGAGATAATTACGAGGCTGGTTTTTAAATTCTGAAATTGGCAGTTTACAGCCCTTATGACTTCTGTTCTGACCAATGGAGCCAGTGGTAAGGTTTGCAGCTCTTCCCTTTCAGTGGTGGCTCTTAAGAGTGGCTGCTCTTTGAGCTGCTAGGGGCAGCTCCACACAGCAGGCATTAGCCACAACAGTCTCATGGGAATGAAGACCTGGTATGGAATTGGACATCCTTCACCTGCCTCTAGGGAAGCAGTGAGTGCAGTGGTCAAGAGTGGGGGCTCTGCAGCCAGATAGCCTTCTTAGGGGGGGTCCCAGCTCTGCTACTTCCTGACCAGTATGGCTTTGCAGCCACCTTGCTTACTTTACTAAAGAAAGGAAGAGCAGCCAACATGGTGAAACCCCGTCTCTACCAAATATACAAAAAGTAGTTGGGTATGGTGGTATGTGCCTGTAATCCCAGCTACTCAGGAGGCTGAGGCAGGAGAATTGCTTGAACCAGGACCCGGCAGGTAGAGGTTGCAGTGAGCCAAGATCTCGCCACTGCACTTCAGCTTGGGCTACAGAGCCCATCTCAAAAAAAAAGAAAGGAAGAGCAGTGCCAACTTCCCAGAGTTGGGAGGGGCACATGACTTAATACATGGAAAATACTTACACAAGGGGCCTGGCACAAAATATGTGCTCAATAAATGGTAGTTTACATGACTATTATTACTCAGCAAATGAGACCTGATTCAACTAATGATGCAAAAGTGCATTGATTTCCCATTTCCAGATACTACTAAAATAAAAACAAACAGTTGAAATACTAAGAAAATGACTCAATTTTATTTAAACAAAATTTTCGTAAATTAAATTAACCCAATTTTTACACAGTAAACAACTATTGTATAATTTAAAGATGTAGATATGCACAACTGCATCATGTATATATGCTCAGCTTCAATAAACTTGCTTTTAAAACCAAAAAAATGTGATTAATCCATAACCCACCAATGGGCTCCAAGGCATAAGTTCCTTCCATTCCATGCTCTCCCTATCTATCTTCGTCTGTGCTTCTTCTAAATTATCCTAATTCGTTCATTTGTGTAAATATTTATTCAGCCATAACCTTATTATGTACCTGGCAAGCTAACAGGCAATCAAGATCAAACAATGAATGAAACATAAGGATGCCTGTCCTTGTGGAATTTACATTCTAACAGGAGAACTAGACAATAAATAATACATGATAAATCAGTACGTGACAGAATCAACTAGAAAATAAGTGCTATGAACAAGAGAAAAGCAGAGCAGGGTTAGGTAAAGAGAGCTGGGCTGGGGGTGGGGGTGAGCGGCAATTTTAAACAGGAATTTCACGGAACGCCTAAGCAACCATTACGGAGCATTCCTCCAGTTTCAATTTCTCAGCTCAGGTCCATGGTACTTCCATGGGCCACACTCACACCAAGGCCACCCAGAAGAACAGAGGTCAGGACACCGAGCACCAGCAGGGCAGCGCCAGGTGCCCCTTTTGGTGGGAGTCCTGCTGCAGTCTCACACAGACACAGGAGGCGAGGACCTCCTGTGTGAGGCCGCCTTAGCTCAACAGTCTCATTCTCCATAGAAGCCAACAGCTCTTGTAACAAACTCCATAGTCACAACTTCCAGGATCCCTGCAGGGAACATGCCAGTTGTAGGAGTATCCCTTCCTTCTTTAAGGCCTCTCATAGTGAGTGTGAGATCTGTGCCAAGACCCAAGGAAGGAGAGGGAGGTGGCCACCTGGACAGCCAGGAGCAGAGCAGGCCAGGCAGACGGAAGGCTGAATGGGGAGCAAAGGCCCTGCCTCACCGATCAGGAGCCAGGTCAGGTGGCTGGGGCAGGGTGAGAATGGGATACCACAGGTAGAGAGAAGGTCAGAGATGTATTGGAGGGGCAGGTCATAAAGGGCCTCGCAGGGAAAAGGGAAGCCAATGCAAGATCCTGAACACAGAGATCCTGACACAATCTGGCTTGTCTTTCAAAAGGCTCACTCTGCCTGCTGTGTTGAGAACAGGCCAGGAAGGCTGAGGGGAAATGCAGAAAGGCCAGCTAGGTGGCTACTGCAGTAATTTCCTTGGGTATGAGCAGTGAGTGCCCAAGACAAGATTTGTTGTGTTTTTGGTAAAGTACCTGCAATGCTATGGTTTAGGAAACCCTATTCTGCACCCTACAGAACAGTCATCAAATGTCCAGAGATTTCACAAAACCTATGTTTGGCAATGTTAACAGCAACAGAAAGACATTCTGTGATCAATGGCATATGCTACTGATTCCAAGGGGAGGGTTTAAGAGAAAACGGGCGGTAACAAGAGCTATGAGTCAGCCTGTGTCCCTCCTAATCCACTGTTCGGGGTCATTACAGTGTAAAATAAATGGCTCTGCGCCTGGGAGAGCATCCGAGTGAGGTGACTGCAGGTCGGGGGTCTGCCGAGGGCATGGCTGAAGTAGCACAGAGTGAGCAGCACCTGAGGACCTCTCTTGGCTGACTGGTGGTCTCGAAGCCTGCCCCTGCCAAGGATAGAGGGCCTGACTCTGCTGAGCACATCCAGTGAGTGTGAGCTTTCACATACTGAGTTACTTCTGCCCTGCTTACTGTCCCTGCTGGAGATGATGTGCTTATTTTTAGCCATCATGTGATTCCAGTATTTTCCAGGCTCTGCTTGAGTCACTCTGGTTTCAGAGAATTTTTCATAGGGGGAAAAAAGGAGGAAAGCATTCTGCATCTTAAAATGGCTCAAGTATTAAACATTCTATCTTTTAAATAGTCATTTGAACATCCTATCTATTTCTTTCAATAAACTACTGACTTTTCACACCTCACATATTGGTAAAAAATTAAGTGTCCTTTGAAACACATTAGGTATCAAATCCAGTCACCTTCTTCATTTAAAATGTTATTTTTTGATAATTCTCAGAACAATAGAAATGGAGAGGCTCACTTACCCCAATGAAAATCACACACAGCACATCCCCAAAATAATGTAGAGGAGCAACCCTTTGCCTGTTTACCGTAGTAACAGGGGAAGATGGTGACGGAGTCCCGAACGCTGAGCCAGCCCACTGGGCAGACGACACACAGGCGTTACCATGACAACAATATCGAGGGTGCTACTGCACTCCTGGCATGCAGCAGTCATTTAACCAAAAAGCTTATAAACGGGATGGTCATTCTGGGGGAATGTTAAGTACTAACTTTATGACATGTTGTCCTTTAGATTCCAGTCAGAACCCCTATTGAGTGACAATAAGCAAGACCAGTGTTTGCGGTTGTTTTTTTGATGGTGGCCAGCCTGTTGTGCTCCATTAACACCATCCTATCCAGACTCTTCTGCTAAGAGAGACATGGTCTGAGGCCACAGGGCAGGCTGGAGCTCAGGGAAGGGAGAACTCCGAGGTGAGCCCCATGCTCGCCAGGCTCCTGGTCTAGGAATCTCTGCTTCTTTCAGCCAACTACTAAGTCAGAAACATGCATATTTATAGTAGCACAATTCACAATAGCAAAGATATGGAACCAACCTAAGTGCCCATCAACCAATGAATGGATAAAGAGAATGTGTTATAGAAACACCACGGAATATTACTCAGCCATAAAAAGGAACGAAATATGTTCTGCAGCAACTTGGATAGAGCTGGAGGCAATTATTCTAAGTGAAATAACTCAGGAAGGAAAAATCAAATCGTGTATGTTCTCGCTTCTAAATGGGAGCTAAGCTGTGAGGATGCATAAAAGTGAAATGATAGCTCTGGGGATGGGGAAGGTTGGGAGGGGAGCGTGGTAAAAGATGACATATTGGGTACAGTGTACACTGCACTGAAATGAATGGATGCACTAAAAATCTCAGAAGTCTCCATAAAAGGACTTATCCATGTAACCAAAAACCACCTGTACCACAAAACTATTGAAATAAATACAATTTCAAAAGGAAACATTTTCTGAGCTACTGTGTAGTGTACTAGCATACTTTCTAAGTTACAGTGTAAGGGGCTTCTCACGTGATGGAAATGACTGGAGAGTACTTCAAAAACAGCCACGTATTGACTGAGTACCACATCTTCCTTAATCCAAATGAATGCTGCAATGATTCAACTTAAACTCTTCAACTCAACAAGTATGACATGAGGACCTTCTATGGGCCAGGCAATGGGGGAACAATGATTGAACAAGGCAGAGGTGAGTTATAGTGTAGCTCACCCAACTCAAAAAAATTCCAGAAAATTCTACAAGTCAAAGCTGTTTTCGATTCCTGCCCAATATACTAAGTAACAAAAAAAAAGTATCAATAATAAAGAAAAATCACAGGGATCCGATGATATTCTGCTTACAGTAACTAAGAATGAATGCTAAGTCACCATTTTGTGTGGCCTGACGAGGATTACAATTAGGCTGAGAAGTAAAATCTGATATTGTACCTATGGAGAGAAAAGGAATGATCCATCAGATGAGCACACAGGGTTTAGTTATAGAATTGATTAATATTTCAGCATGTATCAGGAGCAGCTATATAAGATGAATGACCCAATGCTGTTTTAGAAAGGGCTAGGATGGTCTGCTTCCCAGTGCAGGGAGGACAACAGTGAGATCCTAGCCCTCCTCTGCAGAGCCCTGTGTGAGGAACAGACTCTGTGTGCCCAAATACATGCCAATCACATCTATCCTTCAGACCATTTACATGAAGAGCTAATCGACCTGAAGGATTAAGAAATCAGAGAAGAGTAATTGTACTAAGCTAGGGCTCAATATTCCTGGCTTTTTTTTTTTTTTTTTTTTGAGATTGAGTCTTACTCTGTCACCAGGCTGGAGTGCAGTGGCATAATCTCGGCTTACTGCAATCTCTGCCTCCTAGGTTCAAGCGATTCCCCTGCCTCAGCCTCCTGAGTAGCTGGAACTACAGGTATGCACCACCATGTCCAGCTATTTTATTTTATTTTGGTAGAGACAGGGTTTTACCATATTGGCCAGGATGGTGTGTCAACCTCCTGACCTCATGATCTGCCCACCTCAACCTCCCAAAGTGCTGGGATTATAGGCATGTGCCACCATGCCCAGCTGAGGATGAAAGGAAATGTTTTTGAACATTTGAAAATCATGATTAAAAAAATGTCATCTCAACAGAACAGCATGTGTTCTGTTATCTCAAGCCTTAGTAACATTGCAGAGTTTTTTATGTCCTCCCCATACCATGTAATTTGCATTTGGTTGTGAAATTTACTGTGGTTCAGTACAGTGTGGGGAGGAGGTAAGAAGGGAAAACAAGACCATATCCATGACATCTGAGAGAGGCAATATAATATAATGATGTAAGAGCAGGGGCTCTGGAATCACAGAGTCAGGCTTTAAATCTTAAGTCCTCTCCTTCTAGTGCGTGACCATGGCAGGTTACTAAACCTCTCTGTGCCTCAATTTCCTCAACTTTAAAGTGGAGGATAATACTACAATCTTGTTTTTTAGAATTGCTGAATACATGTTAAGTTCTTAGGATGATAGCTGGCACTCAGTATGTGCTCAATAAATATTTACTAATATTACTGCTGACTCCTTCTATATTTTATTTTTTGAGACAGAGTTCCACTTTGTTGCCCAGGTTGGAGTGTAGTGGCATGAACATGGCTCATTGCAGCCTTGAACCCCAGGCTGAAGTGATCCTCCCACCTTAGCTTCCTGAGTAGCTGGGACTACAGGTGTGTACCACTATGCCTGGCTAATTTTTATATTTTTTGTAGAGATGGGGTTTTGCCATGTGGACCAGGCTGCTCTCAAACTCCTGAGCTCAAGCAATCCTCTCACCTTGGTCTCCCAAAGAGCTGGGATTACAGGCGTGAGCCACTGTGCCTGGCCTTCCTTCTACATTTTAAATGTTTTCATTTTCCTTAACTTTCACAAAAGATTCTATTCATATTAAGATTTGGACTCTGAGTTACCTAGTAATAGTACCAAAACATTCTATAGGTTTTGCTCTTTAAGCTTTAAAAACACTCTAGTTTTTTAATTTTTTTTTTAAACAAAGTACATACTTTGACCCAGAAAGCCAAAATAATTAAAAACTGCAAATTGAATTAGTAAATCACCTGTCAAAAATCTCAGCAAGTAAAGAAACCGCGATGGCAATGATAATGTACGGCTCTTCCTAGGAAGATGCCCTTGGGCTTTTCTACAGATACTGCCAAGAATTATTCCTATTTGAAACTCCAGAATTCTTCGTAATTTTCTGCTCTCTCTGCTCAATATTTTAAACTCGGAAATTTTAGTGTTCTGGCAAGGCAGAGCACTGCTCATATTTTATGCTTTGGTTTTTATCATCATAAGAGGTAGGTGTTATGGTCTGAATGTTTGTGTCCTCCCCAAATCTAGACATTGAAAACTAATCCCCAACAAAATAGTATTAAAGAGGTGGTGCCTTTGGGAGGTAATTAGATTATGAGGGCAGACCCCTCATGAATGAGATCAGTGCCCTTTAAAAGAGGCCTAAGGGAGTTTGCCTCTTCCACCATCTGAGGAAACAGTGAGAAGGCACCATGTATGTGGACTGGGCTCTCACCAGACATTGAATCTGCTGGTGCCTTGGTCTTGGACTTCCCAGTCCCCAGAACTGTGAGAAATAAATTTCTGTTGTTTATACAAAGCTACCTAGTTTATGGCATTTTGTTATAGCAGCCTGAACAGACTAAAACAGTAGGGAAATGCACTTTCAGTTACTCTTTGAGGAGAAAAATATCTAATGTCTAGCAGTGTCTCTTATACATCATATATATGTAACCAGAAGAACAAAACCACTGCTACCTCTCTTCTTCCAGGGTGTAGGAGATCTTCTATAATAATTTAATTAGAATATTTTGCAATCATTAGAATATTTCTTTCTATTTTCTCCAAGTCTTGATGTAGCTAAGGGAGTAGCCATTAAATGGTATGCAGCTTAGCAATGGGATAGTTTCTTAATATGAACAGGTCAAAAGAATGCAGTGCTGATATGAGGTAAGTGTTGGGTAAAAGAAAGTGTTCTTCTGGGTACAGTGGCTCACGCTTACAATCCCAGCAGTTTGGGAGGCTGAGGCGGGTGGATCACCTGAGGTCAGGAGTTTGAGACCAGCCTGACCAACATGGAAAAACGCTAAAATTACAAAATAAGCCAGGCATGGTGGTGCATGCCTGTAATCCCAGCTACTCAGGAGGCTGAGGCAGGAGAATCACTTGAACCCAGGGGGTGAAGGTTGCAGTGAGCTGAGATCACGCCATTGCACTCCAGCCTGGGCAACAACAGCAAAACCCTGTCTCAAAAGAAACAGTGTCCTTCATAACAACGAGCAGTACTGACATCTATATGAAGAGAAGTCTAATTATGGGGCTAGTAAGAAAAATGCATCTTTTCCTTGTATTATTACATGATCTCTAAAATTAATATTTGATCCTTAAAGACATATGTAAGGTACTTGGGCAGGAGGACATGTGGTTAAGTGACTGGGGACTATAAAACAGCAGTATCAAGCAGGCATCTACTAGTAAATTGTAAGAATAAACAGGCATAGCTCATCTTGATGGAGAGACCATCAAGGGACAAGAATGGTACCTATGCCCACCCTACAGGGCTCTGGGAAGCCAAATGCCATCATAGACTGTCCTAAAGTGAATTTCTTAGAGTAAATAATGGCTTTAGGGAAAGACCAACATTTGTGGTTAAATTAAGGAGTTTTTCAAACTGCAAATGAAGATTTAGTGCATCTTTGCCATAATAAGGAAAAGGAAGTCTTGCATAAAGGCACAGGCCTGAGGCCAAGGTTAGATCCCCTTGAGTGGGCGTTAACTTCCTATGTTTTCCCTTGGACTCTAATTGAGTCAAGAGCCTGTTAAATCACAAACATCAACCCACTTTGCAGCAATATAACAAAATCTAGTCTTCAGAGCATTAAAATTCACAATAACTAAGACATAACCCAAAATTATCTGACATATAAGCAGCCAGGAAAATGTGAAATATTCTGAAAGGAAAATGGTGAGATGGCCAGAATAAGAATTAACAGACAAGAACTTTCAAAGTACTAACGTAAGTATGCTTAGTGAAGTAAAGAAAATACGCTCATAATGAATGAAAAGATAGGCAAACTCAGCAGAGAAAGAAAAAAGTAAACAGAAAAATACAATAGCTGAAATTTAAAAATGAAGACGTCTACAACAGTAGAATGGAGATGACAGAGGAAAGAGAGGGTGAACTTGAATTTACATCAACAGAAACCATCTAATCTAAAGAAGAGAGAGAATAAGTACTGGGAAGAAAATCAACTGTGCCTTAGGGACTTGTGGTATAATTTCAAAAGCTCTAACATATGGATAAATGAAGTTCCAGAAGGATAGGACAGAAAGAATGGAGCTGAAAAAAATATTTGAAAAAATAATGCTGAAAACTTTGCTAAGACATAAATTCACAGATTCAGGAAGCATAATGAACTCCAAAACAAGATGAATTCAAAGAGAACCATGATTAGGCACATCATAGTCGCACTATGAAAACTAAAGATAAAGAGAAAATTTTGACTGCACTCAGAGAAAAACTATGTGTTACATAGAGGGTAGAATGAGTATGCACTTCTTATCTTTGGAGGACACATGCAGTGGAATAACTTCTTTAAAGTGCTTACAGGCAAAAAAATTAAACAAAAGCAAAAACAAAACCAGCTTAAATCCTTTATCAAGTGAAAATATTCTTTAAGAATGAAGGTAAAATAAAGACATTTACAGAAAAAGAAAACCTAAAAAATTTTTTGCCACTGGACCTGCATACACTACAAGAAACCCTAATGGAAGTCCTTCAGGCTAAAGAGAAATGAAACCAGTAAAGAATTTGGGTGTTCAGAAATGAAGAACATTGAAAATAGTAAAAATATGAAAAGAAAAGTTTTCTCTTAATTTCTTTATAATACATGTGTCTGTTTAAAGCATCACTAATAGAAATATGTGAACCATGTAAAGTTTTCTAGTAGCTACATCAAAAAGGTAAAAAAAAAAAACTCCACTGATTTTAACATATGCAAAATATATACAACATATATGAAATATAATTTCTACATGTGATCAATACAAAAATTATTAGATGTTTTATATTCTCTTTCTCATACTAAGTCTTCTAAACTTACCATGCATTTTATACACATAGCACATCTTAATGATGAATAAGCACATTTGTATTTCTAGATCCTTGAGGAATCACTTTACTGTATTTTCACAATGGTTGAACACAATTCAAGAGTTCAAAAGCCACTGTGTATTAGGCAGTGTAGGTTTAAAGCAAAAGTTATAACATTGTCTTGTGGGGTTCATAATGTATGTAAGTGTAATACATATGACAACTATAACAAAGAACAATGGGGAGAGGTGGTTGCAAGGTTTCCACATTTTACATAAAGGCGTACAGTATTAATTTTAAGCACAGTGCGAAAAAACAAGAATATATACTGTGATGCTTAGAACAACCCCTAAAAAACTAGTGCAAAGAGGTGTAGTTTAAAAGGTGATTAAGTAAATTAAAATAGAATTCTAAAAAAATATTTTAAAATCCAGAAGATGACAGGAAGGGAGAAACAAAACAAGAAACAGAGGGGACTAACAGTAAACAAATGATAATGTGGTAGATCTAAATCCAACCAAATCAATAATTACATAATTATATGAAATGTAAATGGGCTGGACACTCTAATTAAACAGAAGAGATTATCAGAATGAATAAAAAAGCAAGACCTGACAAGCTGTTGCACTTTAAATATAAAGACAAAGACAGATAGAAATTTAACTTATCATTGAGAAAGATGATGCCATGTAACAGTAAGCATAAGAAAGCTGGAGTAGCTACATTATTGTCAAATAAAATAGATTTCAAGGCAAAGAATTTTATCAAAGATAAAGAAGAACACTTCGTACAATAAAAAGGTCACACTGCCCAAAGTAATTTATAGATTCAATGCTATTTCCATCAAACTATCATTGATATTCTTCACAGAATTAGAAAAAAAAATTTTTAATTTCATATGAAATCAGAGACAATTATTAATTTTAAGCATAGTGTGAAAAAAACAAGAATATATATTGCAATCCTTAGAGCAACCAAGACAATCCTAAGCAAAAAGAACAATGTTGGAGGCATCACATTACCTGACTTAAACTATACTACAAAGCTACAGTAATCAGAACAGCATGGTACTGGTACCAAAACAGACATATAGACCAATGGAACAGAACAGAGACCTCAGAAATAATAACACACATCTACAACCATCTGATCTTTTACAAACCTAACACAAACAAGCAATGGGGATAGAATCTCCTATTCAGTAAAGGTAATGGGACAACTGGCTAGCCATATGCAGAAAACTGAAACTGGACCCCTTCCTTATACCTTACACAAAAATTAGCTCAAGATGGATCAAAGACTTAAATGTAAAACCCAACATCATAAAAACCCTAGAAGAAAACCTAGGCGATACCATTCAGGACATAGGCATGGCTAAAGACTTCAGGACAAAAATGCTAAAAGTAATTGCAACAAAAGCCAAAATTGGCAAATGGGGTCTAATTAAACTAAATGGCATCTGTAGCAAAAGAAACTATCATCAGAGTGAACAGGCAACCTACAGAATAGGAGAACATTTTTGCAATCTACCCATCTGACTAAGGTCTAATATTCAGAATTTATAAGGAACTTAAACATATTTACAAGAAAAAAACAATCCCATCAAAAAGGGCAAAGGATATGAACAGACACTTCTCAAAAGAAGACATTTATGCAGCCAACAAACATATGAAGAAAAGAGAAATGCAAATCAAAACCACAATGAGATACCATCTCACGTCAGTTAGAATGGTGATTATTAAAAAGTCAGGAAACAATAGATGCTGGTGAGGCTGTAAAGAAATAGGAATGCTTTTACACTGTTGGTGGGGGTGTAAATTAGTTCAACCACTGAGAAAGACAGTATGGTGATTCCTCAAGGATCTAGAACCAGAAATGCCATTTGACCCAGCAATCCCATTACTGGGTATATTCCCAAAGGAATATAAATCATTATACTATAAAGACACATGTACACATATGTTTATTGCAGCATTATTTACAATAGCAAAGACATGGAATCAACCCAAATGCCCATCAATGATAGGCTGGATAAAGAAAATGTGGTACATATATGCCATGGAACACTATGCAGCCATAAAAAGGAATGAGATCACGTCCTTTTCAGGGACACAGATGAAGCTGGAAGCCATCATCCACAGCAAACTAACATTAGAAACAGAAAATCAAATACTGCATGCTCTCACTCATAAGCGGGAGTTGAACAATGAGAACACATGGACACAAGGAGGGGAACATCATATATTGGGACCTGTTTGAGGGTTGTGGATGGGAAGACAGAACTTAGAGGACTGGTGAATATGTGCAGCAAACCACCATGGCACACATATACCTATGACAAATCTGTACATTCTGTACATGTATCTAGTTTTTTTTTTAGAAGAAAAAAAGGTCTATTCAATGGGATGACTTAACGCTTGTACATATGTATACATCTAGTAATAGAGCACTAAAATACAAGAAACAAAAATCGAGAGAATTAAAGGGAAAACGGACAATTCCATGATTAATGCTGGAAACTTTGACAGACTCTGCAGCAACTGTTAGAACTGGACAACAACCAAATCCACAAAGACATAGATCTGTTTACTCTGACACTGGTATTAGGTAAGGAAAAAAACGTACACAGAAGATCTGAATAATATCATCAAACACATTGATATAATTGATATTTCTAAAATACTATACAACCAACTACTGCAGAATACACATTCAAGTGCATGTGGTCCATTGACCAAGAGAGAGTATATTCTGGGCCATAAAGCCAAGATCAGAACAAGGATAAAAAATCATTCCTTACTGCTATTTTTAATGTTTCTCTTAAAAAGCAAAAAAACAAAAAAACAAAAAAAAAACCTAACAAAGTAATGCAATATTTATTTCCCAAAAGAAGGTGACAGGTAATGAGTACTTAGATGACAGGTGCTCAACAAATGCTCGTACATTGCTAAACAAATAAATGAATAAGCATGATTACACTTTAAAGTTGTATAAACAGCCTTAGAAAATCCAACATTAAGGGTAATTGAGAGTGAGAATATTCAAATATTCAACAATGTTCTTGTAAAAACACTTTAGAATTTATTCAAATCTACATTTAGGGGTTTAATTATGATTGTTCAAATACCTTATTCTATTATACTTAGGTTGCTTCCCTTTGAAACCACTTTTATAGCATTCCTATTAATCTGATTTTAAGGCTGAAACACTGAAGTCCCTAAGGAAAGCAGAAAGCTCAAACTCAATTTCCACAGCACTCTAAATCTATTCATACTATATTTATATATGGGCATTTGATTTAAATACATGAATGTATGTGAATCTGCAATGTGTCTAAGCTGTCGTTGCCATAGCAACTAAATAACTTTGAATTTCCTTTTATGTTTAGTAAGTGTTCACACATAAAAACTGATCCCCACAGACAGCTATCTTGAGTTGCAGATATGGCTCACAGTAATAAATTTACAAACATCATGATTCACAATGATGCACATACTTATATATCTATCATTATGAAAATGTGTGTTTTAATACATGCCCCCGGTTGGTAGATCAAAACCAATTCAAGATGCAACTCCTCAGAATGTAGACAATAAAACTTACCAGGCAGCCATTTACCCTTAGGTGACAGCCAGGGCTTATGCAGTAAGCTTGTTATAGTAAAGTCACCCAACTACACACAGAGAAGCCACAGCCAAACTATTCTAAGGCTTCTCTGAATCCATAAAGAAAAAGCTTTTATCTGTATCAAAATGGTTGAAAAATCTAGCATATTCTTACAAACACAGAATACACCAAGTATGTTGAATGCATCTATTTTACACATAAGCAATCTCTGGTACATACTTACATAGGTAGTCTGCACAGTTTTTTTCTTGCTAATGTAGACAGAGTCCTTTCTTAATTATCATCATGGTGGCAATCTACTCCAGGATCAATTTTTCCATTCTAATCTGGTCCCTTTGTCATACAAAACATTTGGGGACTGACACTTACTGCTCTTACTGCATAATAGGACAGGCAAGCTAATATTAATATTGGTCTAAGGAAATTTTGGGGGAGAGATAAATCCACTAAAAATAAATCAAGTATTCCAAACTCAAAAAAAATAATTAAGGGCCATCACCTGTTTTTGATTATACCAGCTACAGATTGTGTCCACTAATGCAGATAAGCAAGAAATGACCAAGACTTAGAGGTGGGAACAGAAATTACTGCTAAATGTTAGTGACCTGGCATCACTGTGAGATAAGTGTGATACAGATTTGTGAATTTTCCAGACAGCTGACCATCACCTTCCATTTGCTCTGTATTTCAGATGAACAAAACCAGACTTATATATAAAGAGAACGGTGAATGGCTTTGAGTGACTCCCAGAAACAGGGATGCCAGTTTAGATAATGTAAAAACAGAGGTCATGAGGGAAATGATTCAGGGTCTATATGACAATTCTAAGAATTTTAAGGGACCTATGAGAATATTGATGGCTGCTTGCTGGTATCATAAATATACTAAAGACTACAGAGAGGCAATGGAACAATTTGATCTTGTAATAAAGATCCCAGGCTACTTAATGAGGCTCTTTAGTAAGTTTTTTTTTTTTTTTTTTAACTGAGGTTTGTACTTTCTATTGATACCTGTATATTCCTTGTCCTCAGGAGCTATATGCTAAGAAACCACTTCCGCATCTTTAATACAATTACGTCTAAATTAAGAAAGAGCAAACACACTCTGGATAAGTACCCTAGAAACTCTCATGAATGAAGAATAAAGTGCTTACATTTTACAGCACAGATTTTACAACACCCATTCTGACTCTTAGAAGACATTTTGGCTTACAGTATCTTGGCTGTATTCCCAATAACTGGATACATGACTTCTAGAAAAAAAGAGGTCTTAATGCATTTATAGGAGACTTTCTCCTATCATGGCCTTTAATAATAACAACACTCTATATGTGATAAACCCCCAGCATAGTTTTACTACCCACAATGCCCAAAAGTCAGAACATATTTTATTAAAAAGGGAATGACTGGTTTGACTTCTGAAAATATCATTTCTCCCTGATTGACCAATAAGATAAACATGGTCAAGGTATCACGAATATGGTTTCAGAAAATTACTGCCTTCCAGAATATTAAAAATCAAATGTATTATCAGTTGACTTTAACGGGTTTCCTGAGCTCTGTCACCTGAGAGGTTAAGCTCTAGAGAATATACAGTTCTCTTTCAGGTTCATGGTCATTCTATCAAAATGGCACAAGTTTCTCTGTGGCTTTTGTGAAAGACAGATGAGGGAATTCCTAGAAAATGAGGCCAAGGTAGCATAGTAACAGTGCTGTTTGCGGGTGGAGTAGTCTTGGTGCCAATGGGAAAAAAATTAAGGACACTTTATGATTGTGGAAGAAAATATTCTGACGTCTGTCCAATCTCACTACTGAACACTTGAAAAAATGGAAGTTGAATTTCGAGTTCAGTTTATCCATCATTCACTGCTACAGAAAATGACATTAAGATGAGAAACATCAGACACCCCTGATTTTCTTAACTTTTTGTCCTCCCACCTCATGTGCTGCCTGAATTCCAGACTTTGGAGTGGGCACAACATCCCCCTTTTCTGCACTCCAGCTCCTAGACTGATGAAAACCACTGACAAAAGGTGAAGGCCAATCTGATCTGCCATCAATGTTTGCTTCACAAACTCTTTCTTACTTTTCTACCAGCCTCTCCTATCGTCCTATCGCTTTGGCTCCACGAAAATAAATATCCTCTCTTTTCCTTTCTAATCCTCCATCTATGCTCTTGACATCTTATCTTGTCCCTCCAGCTTCAGCATCATACTCCAATTTCCCCTTTTTCCTATTTACAATTACTCTTTCACCACTGACACTTCTCCCATTTTACAAACCTGTGTATAATTACCTTATCCTATAACCAAACAAGAACAGTTAAAAAAGAATACCATTTTCCTTCCGTCTTATTTCCTGAAGCTACGATCACTCTTTTCCCTACACAAACCAAATGTTTTTATTTTCCTCCATTTTTTCCTGACACATTTGTTAAAGGTTGAATCTACTCTTACTGCCTCCACTTCCACGAGCCCTTGTTAAGTTGCTGCAATCTAGGACTATGCCTTCGGCATTTTAATGGACCAATTCTCTAAGAGACTATTAGTTGCCTCCTAGAAGTCAGACTTTGGCCTAATTTTTCAGGCATCATCCTATTTGATATCACCACAATTAACATCT
The DNA here is from genome assembly GCF_001604975.1 of Cebus imitator. Lineage (NCBI taxonomy): Eukaryota > Metazoa > Chordata > Mammalia > Primates > Cebidae > Cebus > Cebus imitator. Next base: position 936,821 of record NW_016107763.1, read on the forward strand.
GGCACTGTTGGTGATCCCTCTTTCTAGAAATTTCCTAGTGTTTTTGTTCTCTGATGCTGAGATCTCCTGGTTTTCTTCCTGATGTTCCTCTTTTTTGGAGCTGCTGCTTCTTCCTCCTCCCCATTAAATGTATGTATTTCCAAAGATCTGTGCTTAGTTTTCTTTATTCTATATAGGCTCACCCATTCCATGGCTCCAAAGTTCGATCTTTCCACTGTTTCAATTTCCTTCCTCCAACTTTTTCTTCAAACCATTCCTGGTTCTACCATTCTACTGAATGGAGAAATCATTCGAGTTCAGAAATCTAATCAACTCATTCAGGCCTCATTTGACATGACTTCTCAGAAGATGTGGACATTGTTGACCATTATGCTCCCTACCTTCTGCTTCCCTGGTTTCCTTCATTCTTTCTGGCACCTTCCTTGCTTCCTATGCAAGCCCTTCCTCTTCTACTCAACCAGTAAACATCCAACTTTTTCAAGGCACTCTACCCTTTATCACTCAGTATTTGCGTCTAGCTTCCATTACATCAAAATATGGAAGAATCACAAATGTTTACCTTTAGCCTATAACTCCTTTGAGTTCCAGATGCACATGTGGCACCACCCCCAACACAAGAATTGCCTATGTAGATCATCCTCTTAGATGTCACAAAGGAATCTCAAACTTAGTATGTTCAGAACAAACTGACGATATCTTCCCAAATCTGGTTCTCAAACCCCAAATCCTTCCAGTTGTATAAGAAGTCAGGTTTGACATCTTCTCTTTTATCCCAGGATTCAGCCATTACCAACATCCAGCCTATTTTACCTTCTATATATCTCCCAGAGTTGTTCATTCCTCTTCATCTACACGGCTACTATTTCAATGCAGATGAAGAATTCATCTAATTCATATTAATGAGTATAAGTATTAATCTGTTATCCTTAAACATAGTTTAAACATATTTTTAAATATTTAAAAAAATTTCAAAAAGTGATACCAGTTTTCCAATGGTTTCAGTCTGCCTGGAATATAGCCATAAATTCAGAAATAGGATGATAAAACGCTGCTTAACAGTGAGCAAAACTGATTTCAAAGCTATTACCACCTATGTAGTCCTGTTAACCATTTCTACTCCATTCTGATTGCAGTTTTGGCATAAATAAATGTTTTATTTACAAAATTAAGGTTACTGATTTAATAAATTTGAACACTGGGTTCCATATTTGAGATGAAAACATGATTTTGGATGATTTCATGTTTAACTGTCCAGTACCTAACTTGTGTTTATAATAATGACCCAATTTTATAAGAACACATTCTGCTTGGTAAAGTCTGCTGTTTATGGCAAGGATGTTCACAATATATTTTTGAAAATTTTTTTTTTTTTATCCACAAAAGTTTTAATGTTCCAGAGATTCTTCCTTAATGACTTCACTTTTGGACAAAGCTGGATAAATAGGGTATTGCTGAATGTTACTGCATAAAAATTGCCACTGCCTACAGAGGAGGTAGGATGTACAGTTCATGAATTTCCTTTGAAGGGTTGGAGACGACGATCCATATTTAACAGCATAATTCAGTTCATATTCTGGTTTGTACTGCCAGCAATTAAGCAGCACAAATATTTCAGCCAAAGTTTAAACAGCCTATTTGAAACTTCTCAAAAAACTAAAAGGAAAAAGGAAATCTATCTTTGGGCATTATTTTCACTTCCCACTTCAGTGATAAAAATAATGCAAATAGCTCTGCCTTTTTAATAGTTTACATGAAGATGCTTAGACTAATGACAAATGGGTCATGGGAAGATAAATGTGGTGAAACAGACAACAGTAGAAACCATCTAAAGGCATAAAAATATTGACTGCTGGGAAGAATCAATCAGAAACACACAAACAGAAAATGGCACAGAAGGGTCTGAGCCATTTTCTAGGATGAAAGTGACTTCTGCGATCTCATTGTGACAATACCTGCTGTGGGAGAGTTTGCATGGTGAGACTTTTTTGGCAGGTTGAAGATCTGTTCACCAGGGTCAGGGGGAGGAATTGCATCTTGCCCTTGTCGTGCCTCTACGGGATCATACTCCTTCCCATCGTAGTTAGCATCATAGAATTTCTTAAACCACTGAATAAAATCCAGGTTGTCCTGGAAACGTCCTTTCACTAGCTTCTCCACTGGAATTACCTGAAATAGAAAATCACTATGTGAGTTACAAACCTCAGGTTTGTTTACATTTAACACAACTGAAATGTTCCCTAAATATAACTATTTCCTACATGGCTGCAATCACGACCACTGATCCCTTCCCTAACTTATCAGCCAGCTGTATTCTGAAATACAATTTTTCATCATATTAAAGAAGGTTCAGCAATCCCACTGCTGAACAGTATCTGAGAAAGATATCTGCACTTGTAATCAGTATCTGAGAAAGATATCTGCACTTGTAAGTTTGTGGCAGCACTGTTTATAGTAGCTAAGATTTGGAAGCAGCCTAAGTGTCCATCAACAGATGAATGGATAAAGAAAACGCAGTACATATACACAATGGATCACTATTCAGCCATAAAAAAGAATGAGACCCAGTCATTTGCAACAACATGGATGGAACTGGAGATCATTATGCTAAGTGAAATAAGCCAGGCATGGAAATACAAACATCACGTTTTCACTTATTTGTGGGATCTAAAAATTAATTCATGGACATGGAGAGTAGAAGGATGGTTACCAGAGAGAGATAAGGGGGAGCTGGGGATGGTGACTGGGTACAAAAAAATTACAAAGAATGAATAAAACCTACCATTTGATAGCAGAACAGGGTGACTACAGTCAATAACAACTTAATTATACATTTAAAAATAACTTAAAAGAGTGTAACTGGATTGTTTGTAATTCAAAGGAAAAATGCTTGAGGGAATGGATAACCAATTCTCCATGATGTGCTTCTTTCACATTGCATGCCTGTATCAAAACACCTTATGCACCCCATAAATATATACACCTACTATGTACACACAAAAATTAAAAATAAAAAAAGGAACTAAACCAAAACATCATTGTTGGTTTTCTTGGAATATTTAGTACTTCTGAACAAGCCAGACAAAAGGAATATTCTTAGTTGTCAAGAAGGGCTTGTCCCACTCATAGTACATTTATTGTCAAAACATATCTCCAGAAAAACAGAGGCATGGGATGTTGTGCTATTTCAAGACTGATAAGCTTTTTAAATGTCTTTGTAATATGTAGCCCAGTTGTGTTGGGATAAACTCTTATAAAGATAATAGTTACTAGAGAGGATGGATGAGTAAGATTTAAATCAATAAAAACAGACACTGATCTAATGGTTCATACAAAACAAACTGAGCTTTCCCAGAGCTTATTTCCAATGTAGTGAGAGAAGTATGAAAACAACTAATCACAGTACCAGCCCCAGTAATTCATGATAAAAAGAAATGGAGGTGGATAAAGGGGATCATAGAAGACACTCTGGAAGAGGAGGTACACAGCGTTCACATCACCTTCCAAGGCAAATCTTAGCTCTTCATGTAGTAACGTTTCCTACTCTAACCTAAAGAGTTAACTAGTACTCCCTATGGAGGTCTTACAGGTATCTTCAGAATTATGACAAGGACAAAATATGGCTTATGGCTTAGCTTCAATTCACCATTTTTGTTTGATTTTGCTTTTGTTCGGGACAGGGTCTCACTCTGTCACCCAGACTGGAGTGCAGTGGTGAGATCTTGGCTCACTGCAGCCTCCACCTCCCAGGCTCAAGCCTGGGAGAAGCTGGGATTACAGGTGTGTGCCACTACTGCATAGCTATTTTTTTTTTTTTTTGTATTTTTAGTAGAGATGGGGTTTCATCATGTTGGCCAGGCTGGTCTCAAACTCCTGACCGCAAATGATCCCCCCACCTTGGCCTCCCAAAGTGCTGGGATTACAAGCATGAGCCATGGTGCCTGGCCTCTAATTCACCATTTTTAAAAACTTTTATTTTAGGTTCAGGGGTACATATGCAGGCAAGTTATAGGTAAACTCATATCACAGGTGTTTGTTGTACAGATTATTTCATGGCCCAGGTATTAAACCTAGTACCCAGTAGTTGTTTTTCCTGATCTGCTCCCTCCTCCCACCCTCCATCCCACACCAGGCCCCACTGTCTGTTGTTCCTCTCTTTGTGTCCATGTGTTCTCAGCATTTGGCTCCCACTTATAAGTAAGAACATGTGGTACTAGTTTCTGTCCCTGCATTAGTCTGCTAAGGATAATGGCCTCCAGCTCCATCCATGTTCCCACAAAAGACTGGAATCTCATTCTTTTTATGGCTGCCTAGTATTTCATGATGTATAGGAATCACATTTTCTTTATCCAATCTGTCACTGATGGACATTTAGGTTGATTCCATATCTTTTGTGATTAGTGCTACCATAAACATTCACATGCATATGTCTTTATGGCAGAATGATTTTTATTCCTTTGGGTATATACCCAATAATAGGATTGCTGGGTCGAATGGCAGTTCTGTTTTTAGCTCTTTGAGGAATCACCACATTGCTTTCCACAATGAACTAATTTATACTACTATCAACAGCGTATAAGCATTTCTCTTTCTCCACAACCTCACCATCATCTGTTATTTTTTGACTTTGTAGTAATACCATTCTGACTGGTGTAATTCACTATTTTCTGAAAGAAAATGGAAATGTATCTAGCTATATGAATTATATTATCACTGGATTCTTACCTTTAACATCTTCAGGTGGGAATACTAGCTGAATGTGAATCATGAGATAGATGCAAAGCTAGAGTGTGAGTCAGATTGTGTGAGTGTCTGAATGTGTTTGAACGTGTGAGCATGTGATTCAGACAAGCACACAGCTCACAGCTTTGCTATGTGACAATATGAATAGAAGCTATAGAAATTAAACTTTCAACAAGGCTTTGCCACTATGGGAGCTATGTATCATTGATATCCTAAAATTATCAATAGGACCACTTTAAAGAATGTAGAAAGAGCTTACATATCAATGAAAACTTGGAAGAGAAAAGCAACTGAAGCATGCATTAAACTAAATAATTAGCAATAAATTTTGCAAAAATGTTTTTTATGCAGCTAAAATAGAAACTAAACCAAATACAGAGCAAAATAAAGAGAAGCAATTTTTTGGAAGAGGCCATATTTTTCATGAAGATTCTTCTGGTAATAGGATTTGGTGGTGATATTTTGCTCTTCTCTCACTTCCCCAAACTTCAGTGAAGGCTGCTTACAAGGCAGAATTCCTGCCACATGTGTACTCAATTGTTTTAAATTTTTTATTTTTTATTTTAGAGACAGAGTCTAATTCTGTTGCCCAGGCTGGAGTGCAGTAGTGAGATCATACCTCACTGCAGCCTCTAACTCCTGGGCTCAAGAGATTCTCCTGCCTCAGCCTCCTGAGTAGCTGAGGCTACATGTATGTGCCAGTGAACCTGGTAATTAAAAAAAAAATTTGTAGAGATGGGGTCTTGCAATGTTGACCAGGCTGGTCTGGAACTCCTGGCCTCAGGTAATCCTCCCACCTTGGCCTCCCAATGTGCTGGGATTACAGGTGTGAGCCACTGTGCTCAGCCTCAATTGACTTTTAATTGTGTTATTTAATCACTTTTATGTCTTCTGAGTTTAAAATTTTTATTTATACTGGTATTGCTAGAAATCAACTTTTTAGAGGCTTTTCAGAGCCTAAGCCCTTTTAACTAACAAACTACCATATTTTGTCTATTGCCAGACATGAAAATCTATAAATAGTTTTAGACACTGGTGGTACATTAGCTGTTAAAAGAAGGTGCTTACTCCTGTTGACTTAATTTTGCTTTCTCTATCAACACGAAAGCTTCAGGGGCAGAAGTTCAAAATCTGAAGTGGCAAGCAAAAGCATAGAACTTTCCATCATGCCATCAGGCTATGACACACACTGAATGAGGGTACTTAATGCTGTCTCTCACAGGACTTTTGGATAAAATTACTGCACACTAAAGCTAGACAGACTAACAAAGGCCATCATGGCCAGTCTCCTTCCACTGCAATAATATTTTCTTAAACATTCTTAACAACTGCTCATCCATTCTGTGTGTATATACTTCTAGAGAGATACGGAGCCCACTAATTTGATATATAACAAGTTCCATCAATAAACATATGAAAAGGTGTTTATTTTCTTTCTAATCTAGAAGTATGTATAGAGAAATGAATGAAGAAGACAAAAGAGGTATTATAAAATTAAGGAGAACCTATATATCCCTAGTTCTGAGTACGTATGGAAAGAGCTAATTGGAAATTAATCAGGACAAAGAACCTAAAGTTGGAAAGAACCCAAAGGGCTAAGATGTTAAAGAGAATGTATGTTTTGAAATAAAAATTCCGAGAAAATAAGAAGTCAGGATTTTCTTAATATATTGATAAGAATGTCACTATTTAAGAAGATATTAATTGCATTAGCTTACAAAATACATAGTGTATCAAACTTCCCTTTAATCTATATCTTTTATAACCTGGTATTTTATTTTTCATTTGCATAGCCTATTTATGACCTCTGTTTATTCAAAGAACAGTTTTCTATTTCTCCCCTGCTGCTTTATCTCTTTTTCCTTATTCAAAATTCATTTATTTCCAAGCTCATTCATGCTGAGATATATCCTAAATAAGGAATATAGATTAAACATGTATTTAAATAGCAGTAAGCATGCAGAAAAAGACTGGGTTTTAGCAGTAATTCCTTATTGACAGAAAAAGTACTCTAGGCCATTTGTACCACTCCAGGACAAAAGTATAATAATTCATGGGAAAAAACAGGGCAATTTATGGACATTGAGAATCTGAGCGCACACACTATACTGGACACTGTCTCTCATGTCAACTTCATAACCATGGATAAGGGGTTTTTAGTCCCATTGTACAGATAGGTAAACTGAGACTCAAAGAATTTAAATAACTTGCACAAGTCATGAAACTGGGATTCAAACCCATGCTGTTTCCACCATGACATTATATTTCCCCAAAGGAACAAAATAGAAAGAACCATAGCGGCATGTGGCAAACATAAAAGTTTCTCATCTGCAGTGCTAAATATAACTAATAACACTTTAACATTTGTGAGCCCTGTTAGTTTTTAAGTCTACTGGCTACAAGTTTAGAAAATCTGAAATGAAAGCCTCATAAAAATACAAGAAGTTAGAGCAATGCTTTATGCTAGGTACAGACCCCAGCCTATTGTTGAGATATCAAGATATATCCCATCGGTATGCTCCTGGTTTTTGCATTTATGCACAAAAACAATTTTAAGAAAAGACAACACATTTTATGGAGCTACAAGTCTCCTACCTTATCAACGTTCATTCGTTTAAATGATGCTTGCAGGAGTTTAAAATTGTGAATATACTCATGTTCCAGCTTTGCTTGAAATTTTACTTTCTTCAAACTAATGCAGCCTGGGAAGAGCATGTCCATGAACTGGCAATAGGCTGCTCCTGGAAAGAAACAAGAACAGTACTGGAGTGAGTCTTACGGTACCCAGATGTGGTAGAGGACTGCGAGGCTGGAAGGGGACTGTGCTTACAGGTGTCATCATCACTCCTGGCTGCATGTGTCCCTCTTACCACTGCACTTACACCTCCTTGTCCACAGTAGCTGGGTGCTAGAGGGAAGGGACTGCACCTCAACAATGTAGCAACTGACACTTCCCAACCCTAACCACCGTGTATTGGACTACATGCATCAGAGTATCACCAGGTTCCACAACCAACAAACAGAACTTCACACTATAATGCCAAGGAAACCAGGGTAAGAGGAGCTCTTCCTAGCTTCTACTAGGGAAAAGAAATATTACTTTCTTCCACCTGGCTACCAACTGCTCCAAGTCATCAAAATAAACTAAAGAGGAAAAGGAGGAAAATGTAAACATGAGAGAACTACAAAAGTTTTCATGAAATGTATAGCTCAAAAAATACACATATGCTCAAGCTCTTTTATATATACAGTTGTATGCACAAAACCACATAGGAAAAACATAAGCCAATTAATACCAACTTAAGTATTAAGTATTACTTATGCTTATTAAGTATTATTACTTATTAAGTATTACTTATTATTACTTATTAAGTATTAGATTGGTAAATTTAATTGCTAAATTTTGTTATAAGCCAAATTAATACCAATTTAATTCCAGTCCAGAGCAATGGGGTTTCCATATGAACATGAAGTATGAAGACACGGATACTGAAACTTACAGAAGTTCAGAGTCATGTTGTTTATGACTGAGAAACATGACAGAAATATCCAATGAGCCCCCCGAGGAAATGATCATAGAAAAAGGGGACATTTTAAAAAAATATGAAGAACTCTTTGAACATGACCACTACAACTGGGAAATCCTGGCAAGCTGTGTTTACTGATTCATATCTTCTTTCTAGTAAAGGCTAATGGCATTTAGGAAAACAAATTAGAAGCCAGAATGATTCTTTTTCTTTAATAAGAAAGGAAACCAAGTGGCAGGAATAGGAACAAGCCACCATTTTTAGGGTTTCTTTCTTTGTTATCTCCAGATCTCTTGGTCTATTTCTACGATGTGCCCGTGATCAGTCTTTCTGGAACATGAAGTGCCTCTCCTCATCCTTCACACCACCAAGGCTTCTGTGAAGAGCCGGTCCTTCCACTTCGGTGACTCACTTTAAGAAGGAAGGACTACTCTATCTCTTACGAGAAATAAAGGTTAGGCATCCTTTACTGAGACAGGAATCTGAGATAAGAGGGAACAAGACACCAGGAATCTAAGGATTGCTAGAACAGGAAATGTTGGGGCAACTCCTATCTTGTAGGCAAGAAGTAAGGTGATGAAATATAGGCCATAACAAATATCTCCAGAGTCTCTGCATCTGGCTTCCCTTTAGATAACATACCCTGAATATTAACCAGTAAGTTCCTAGTCAAGCAGATGGGTTCTCTTAAAAACAAGACAAAATAAAACAACTGCTCTCCCCCTAAAAAGGAAGACACTGGGGGCGGTAAGAGAAATATCATGATCTGGAGGCTATTCTTTGAGTCATCATCCACTAACCCGTTCTTTCTTTTGAAGGGCCACCAGATGGAGCAAATTCCAATAGCCACTTTCACATTATTTTTAAATGTATGGGAGTATTGAAACACAATTGTCTATTACCTGGTATTTAAGTTATTTTCACTTTTGTAGAGTTTAGCATAAAATTTATCTATGGAAACCCAGATACTATATACTCTTACAAATTAACCAACCAAATCCCTCATATTTCAGATTTAAAAAAGAAATAACAGCTTTTGAAACAAAAAACAAAAACCCTCTTCCATAGAGTGAGGGAAGGAAGGCAAAATCATCTCTAGTGTCATCATTCAGAGATAATCACTCGAAATATCCTGGTATATGCCATTCTAATCCTCTTTGAAAGGGAGTGTGTTTGTGTGGTTTCTTAAAAATGTGATCCTGTTTTAAAAATGTAATCATATTATACCATTTTTTAATGTAAACTTTCTGAAACTGAACAGACCATGATTCTCTTTCTGCATCATTTAATATGCTCTACCAAAATTTTAAATGGCTTTCTTATTTTAATATCTTATCAGCTTTACCAAACCAAGAATACATAAATATTCATGCATATTTCTGTCAAGTACTTTTATGGTCTCAAGTTTTACATTTAAATTCTGAATCCATGTGGAATTTATTTCTGTCTATGATATAAAGTATGGTTCTAATTTTAGTCATTCCAAATGTTGGTGGAAATCTGTCATTTTTGGCTCCCCAGCATTTGGACACCTACTACCTGGGGAGATGCTGCAGTGCCCTCCCACCGCAGAAGCTGAAGGTGGACAGCATCCCTTTCCTCTCACAGCAATAAGGATGCAGTCCCATGGCCTAGGCTCTGTGTTTGAATCCTACCTCGGTCTCTGAGTTGAGGGAATTACATAAATACACAGGGACTATTAGAGTTTAGTTGTGATGGCAGTGGTGGAGTCTAAAGTCCTGAGCAGCAAAGGCAGCACAGTGTCATCCTATTCTTGTGACACAAGGGAGGCTGTGTTCCCAGCTCCGTAGCATCCTTTGGTTCCTGTCCATCTTCTGAGCTTGGCTTTCCATTGACTCTGAGCTACCCAACATTTTTCCTATAGATTCCTCTTCTACTTAAGCCTGCCAGGATTAACTTCTGCTATTTTCAACTCAAACCACTAACTGATAAAGTTAGCTGGGTGTTGAACATCACAACTTAATAGATAATCTATTCCTTCCCCACTGATGAGAAGCACTATTTTTACTATATATTGCCTTCTAATACATGTACTTAGGTCTCTAGAAAGAGAGAAGAGGAGGGGAAATTATTCTATAGATAGTAATACATGTTATATATCTATAGAATAATTTCCCCTCCTGTTATTCTCAAAATTTTCCTAAATTTTATCATGTATTTATTCTTTCCACTACATTTTTGAATTTGTTATTCATGGTATATAAAAATAATAGCTTTCAAAAATGAGTATCTTATTAATTTGTATTTTGTTTTTAGTAGATAAATAATTATACATATTATGGGGTATAGTGTGATGTTTTAATACTTATATACATTGAGTAATGATCAAATCAGGCTGTCATATCCATCACCTCATAAATTTATCATTTCTTTGTGGTGAGAACATTCAAAATCATCTCGTCTAGCTATTTTTTCCCAAGTGGCTGCAAAATATTTCACTTGGTATTTCACCATTGCTTATTTAACTTTGTGCTTGTTTTCTAATTTTTCTCAATTATAAATAATGCTACAATTTGAAAAACTTGTCTTGATAAAGGTCAACATAAGGTCAAGGGAGATGTTGGCTCTAAATAGGGTACATTCCTGGGATTTGAGGGCAAGGGGGATATGAAATATACAACACAATATTGTTACCATAGTCACCATAGTGTATAACAAATAGAATGCCCAGAACATATTCCACCTACCTAAATATAACTTTGTACCCACCGACCAATCTCTCTCCATTCCTCCCTCCCCTTTCCCCTCTTCAGTCTCTGGAAATCATTATTCTACTCTATTTCTATGAGATCGACTCTTTTGGATTCCACATGAGGAAGAACGTGCAGTATTTGCCTTTCTGTGCCTGGCTTATTTCACTGACCATAACGTCCTCCACGCTCATCCATGTGGCCACAAATGACAAGATTTCATTTTTTTATATAACTAAACAGTATTTCATTGTGTATTTATACCCCTTTTAAAAAATCCATTCATTACACTGATGGACACTTAGGTTGATTCCATATCTTTGTTATTGTCAACAGTGCTACAATAAACATGAGTGCAGATATCTCTTGGACATAACAATTTAATTTCCTTTGGATATATACCCAGTCATGGGATTGCTAGATCATATGGTAGTTCTATTTTTAATGTTTTGAGGTGTCTCCATATTGTTTTTTATAATGGCTATACTAATTCACATTTCTACCAACAGTGTATGAGAGTTCTCCTTTCTCCATATCCATGCCAACTTTTTTGTCTTTTTGATAACAGCCATTCCTTTTATTTATTTATTTATTTATTTATCCATTCATTCATTCATTCATTCATTCATTCATTCCTGATACAGGATCTTGCTCTGCTCCCAGGCTGGAGTGCAGTGGCCTGATCTCGGCTCACTGCAACCCCCACCTCCTAGGTTCAAGTGATTCTCATGACTCAACCTCCCAAGTAGCTGGGATTACAGGCACCTGCCACCATGCCTGGCTAATTTTTGTATTTGTAGAAGAGAAGGGGTTTCACCATGTTGGCCAGGCTCGTCTTGAACTACTGACCACAACTGATCTGCCCACCTTGGCCTCCAAAAATGCTGAGATTACAGGTGTGAGCCAATGTGCCCAGTGTCTTTTTGATAATAGCCATTGTAACTGGGGTGAAGTGATGTCTCACTGTGGTTCCTATTGTATCTTCCTGATGATTAATGATGTTGAACATTTTCTCCTATACCTGTGGCCATTTGTACGTTTTCTTTTGAGAAATGTCTAACCAAGTCTTCTGCCCATTTTTTATTTAGTTCCTTTTTCTATTGAGTTCTTTGAGTTCCTTATATTAGCCCCTTGTCAGATGAATAGTTTACACATATTTTCTCCCATTCTGCAGGTTGTCTTTTCACTCTGTTGATTGTTTGCTTTGCAGTGAAGGAGTTTTTTTGTTTAATATAATCCTATTTGTCTATTTTTGCTTTTGTTGGCTGTGCTTTTAAGGTCTTATCCGAAAAAATCTTTGCTTAGATCAATGTCATTAAGTATTTCTCTTATGTTTTCTTCTAGTAGTTTTATCATTTTAGGTCTTTCACTTAAGTCTTTAGCCCATTTTGAGTTGATTTTTTTTTAATGTGGTAAAAGACAGGGATCTAGTTTAATTCTTCTGCACATGGATAGCCAGGTTTCTTAGCACCATTTATGAAGAGACTGTCTTTTCCCTATCTTCCTTTCACCATGGTCAAAAATCAGTTGGCTATAAATGTGTGGATTCATTTCTGTGTTCTCTATTCTGTTGGATTGTTCCATGTACCTATTTTCAGGTAATATAATTTGGATCTGTGTCCCCACCCATGTCTCATGTTCAACGGTAATCCCCAATTTTGGAGGTGGGGCCTGGTGGGAGGTGACTGGATCATGGGGGCAGTTTCTCATGAATGGTTTAGTACCATCCCTTCAGTACTATTTTTATGATAGCGAGTAAGCAGTGAGTTCTCATAAAATCTCGTTGTTTAAAAGTGTGTAGCAAGTGTGAAGCAACTTCCCTATCCCTCTCTTGTTCCTGCTCCGGCCACGTATGATGTGCCTGCTTTCCCTTTGCCTTCTGCCATGACTGGAAGCTTGTTGAGGCCTCCCCAGAAGCAGAAGCCAACATGCTTCCTGTACAGCCTGCAGAACTGTGAGCCAATTAAGCCTCTTTTCTTTATGTTAATACTTACCTAGTCTCAGATATTTCTTTATATCAATGCAAGAACAGGCTACTACATCATGCCAGTACAATGCTATTTTGGCTATTTCAGCTTTGTAGTATATTTTGAAGTCAGGCAACGTGATGCCTCCAGGATTTTTTTTTTTTTTTTTTAATACAGATGTAGTGGGAGGGTGGGACAGTCCACTTGCTGCCAAGGAGATAAACGGAGTCAAATAAACCCACCCATCCACTGTAGTCCCCTCCAGCATTGTTCTTTTTGCTCACTATTTCTTTGGTTATTCAGGGTCTTTTGTGGTTCCATGTGAACTTTAAAATTATCCTTTTCTATTTCTGAAGAATGCCATTGGTATTTCTGTAGGAATTGCATCGAATCTATAGACAGCTTTGGGTAGTATAGGTTGAGTACACCTTATCCAAAATGCTTTGTACTAGAAGTATTTCCAAATTTCAACTATTTTAGGATTTTGGAATATTTGCATAAATACAATGACATATCTAGAAGACAGGACCCAAGTCTAAACATGAAAATCATTTATGGTTCATATATACCTTATACACATACCCTGAATGTAATATTACACAACACTTTTAATAATTTTGTGCATAAAACAAGTTTAAATGTGTTTTGACAGTGACCTGTCACATAAGATTAGGTGTGGATTTTTTGCTCGTGGTATGTCAGAACTAAAATGGTTTCAAATCTTGAAGCATTATGATTTTTGGATTAGAGATGCTCAACCTGTATGGAGATTTTAACAATATTGATTTTTCCAATCCATAAACATGGCATAGCTTTCCATTTATTTATGTCCTTTTCAATTTCTTTCATTAATGGTTTATATGTTTCCACTGTAGAAATCTTTTACCTCTTTGGTTAAATTTATTCCTAGATGTCTTACTTTTTTGCTAGTGATTGTAAGTGGGACTGCTTTCTTAATTTTTTCAGTTAGTTTGCTATCAGCATATAGAAATGCTGCTGACTTCTGTTATGTTGATTTTGTATCCTGAAACAAAATTTGTTTATTAGTTCTAACAGTTTTTTTTTTAAATTGAGTGTTTAGGGATATAAATATATAATCATGCTGTCTCCAAACAATTTGACTTCCTATTTTTCTTTTTTTTTGAGACAGTATCTCACTCTATCTCCCAGGCTGGAGTACAGTGGTGTGATCTTGGCTTGCTGCAACCACCGCTTCCTGGGTTCAAGATATTCTCCTGCCTCAGCCTCCCGAATAGCTGGGACTATAGGCTCTGCCACCACACCTGGATCATTTTTGAGTATTTTTAGTAGAGATGGGGTTTCATCATGTTGGCCAGGCTTGTCTCAAACTCTTGACCTCAAGTGGTCTGCCTGTTTTGGCCTCCCAAAGTGTTGGGATTACAGGCGTGAGCCACTGTGCCTGGCCCTGACTACTTCTTTTCTAATTTGGATGCCTTTTATTTCTTTCTCCTTTCTAATTACTCTGGCTAGGACTTCCAGAACAATGTTGAATAGAAGTGGTTAAAGTGGACAACCTTGTTCCAGACCTTAGAGGAAGGGGTTTTTTCTTTTTTTTTTTGAGACGGAGTCTCACTCAGTCACCCAGGCTGGGGTGCAATGGCACGATCTCGGCTTACTGTAACCTCTGCCTCCCCTGGTTCAAGTGATTCTCCTGCCTGAGCCACCTGAGTTGCAGGGATTACAGGCACATGCCACCATGCCCAGCTAATTCTCTTTTTGTATTTTTAGTAGAGACGGGGTTTCACCATGTTGGTCAGGCTGGTCTCGAACACCCGACCTTGTAGTCTGCCTGCCTGGGACTCCCAAACTGCTGGGATTACAGGTGTGGGCCACAGCACCCAACCAGAGGAAGAGTTTTTACAACTTTTCTTGGCTCAGTATCATGCTAGCTGTGGTTGTGTCACAGATGGCCTTTACTGTGTTGAGGTATATTCCTGCTATATTTAATTTTTTGAGAACTTTTATCATAACGACATGTTAAATTCTATTAAATGCTTTTTAGGTGTCTATTGTATTGAAATAATCAGAATTTCTGTCCTTGATTCTGTTAATGTCATGTACAATGTTTATTGACTTGTGTACATTGAATCATCCTTGAATCTTTGGAATGAATCCTACCTGATCACAGTGAATGATGTTTTTAACGTGTTGTACAATTCAGTTTTCTAATATTTTACTGAGAATTTTTGCATCTACGTTTATCAAGGAGATTGGCCTGTAGTTCTCTTTTCTGCTGTGTCCTTGTCTGGTTTTGGTGTCAGGGTAATGCTGGCTTCATAGAATGAGTTTGAAATATTTCCCTTCTCTTCAACTTCTTGAAATAGTTTGAGAACATTAGTTCTTTCAATGTTTGGCAGAATTCAGCAGTGAAGCCATCAGGTCCTGGGCTTTTATTTGTTGGGGGACTTTATTACTGATTCAATCTCATTACTACTTCTTCATGATTCAATGAAAAAGCTGTATGTGTCCAGGAACTTATTCATTTCTTCTAGGTTTTACAATTGGCTGGTGTATAGCTGTCCATAATTCTCTTATGATCCTTTGTATTTCTGTGGTATCGGTTGTAATGTCTCCATTTCTATCCTTTTTCTGAGTCACCTCTTTTTTTCTTCATCCAACTATTTTCCTTTCAGCACTTTGAATATGTCATCCCATTCTCTTCTGGCATTCAAGGTTTCTACTGAGAAATCTGCTGATATCTTATAGAGATTTTCTTATGTGACTTGATGCTTTTCTCTTGCTGCTTTTAGAATTATCTCTTTTGTGGCTCACACCTGTAATCCCAGCACTTTGGGAGGCTGCGGCAAAAGGATCACTTGAAGCCAAGGGTTTGAAACCAGCCTGGGCAACAAAATGAGACCCTGCCTGTACACCAAAAAAAAAAAAAAAAAAAAAAAAGGATTTAGTTTGATTACAGTGTGCTTTGGGTAAGACATCTTTGGATTGAATCTGTTTGGGATCCTTTGAGCTTCATGAATCTGGATGTCTATTATCTCTCTCAAGACTTGGAAAGTTTGCAGCTATTATTTTAGCTTTCTGTGCTTTTTCTCCATTTCTTTTCCATCTGAAAACCCTATAATGCAGATATTTGTTTGCTTAATGGTGTCCCAGGAGTTCCACAGGCTTTCTTTGCTCTTAATTTTTTTTCTCTTTCTTCTGACTAGGTTACTTCAAATACCTCTCTTCAAAGTTCAAAAATTGTTCTGCTTGATCTGGTCTGCTGTTAAAACTCTCAATTGTATTTTTAATTTTATTTATTGAATTCTTCAGCGCTAAGATTTCTGGTTGGTTCTTTTTATGATATCTCTTTATCATTCAGATCATGAATTGCTTTCCTGATTTAGTTGAATTGTTTATCTGTGCTCTCTTGTAGTATACTGAGTTTTCTTAAGATTACTTTGATCTTCTGCCCTTCTGTCAGTTTGCTGAGAATGATGGTTTCCAGGTTCACCGCATGTTCTCACTCATAGGCGGGTGTTGAACAATGAGAACACATGGACACAGGGAGGGGAGCACTACACACTGGGGTCAGTTAGCGGGAAATAGGGGAGGGACAGTGCGGGGTGGGGAGCTGGGGAGAGATAGCAAGGGGAGAGATGCCAGAGGTGGGTGATGGGGAAGAAGGCAGCAAATCACACTGCCACGTGTGTACCTATGCAACAATCTTGCATGTTCTTCACATGTACCCCAAAACCTAAAATGCAATAAAATAAATAAATGGGAAAAAAAGATTACTTGGAATTCCTTTTCTGGCAATTCATAAACTTGTATTTCTTTAGGATCTGTTACTGGAGAATTATTGTGTTTCTTTGGTGGCATCAGGTTTCCTTGCTTTTTCATGTTTCCTGTGTCCCTGTGTTGATATATGCACATCTAGTGGAACAGCTGACTCTTCAAACTTTGTAGAGTGGCTCTTTTGGGAACTTTCACTTGTAGTTGTATCCTGGACTGTGTAGGGAGCATTGGCTTTGATTCCAGAAGGACAAAGTAATGTGCCCTGGGCAATTGGTCTGGGCAGCTTCTTCAGCTGTAGTCAACATCAGTGATGCCTGTGAGTGCCTCAGTTGCACTGGCTATTGGAGTGTTTGTGGCTGGGCTGCTAGCTTGGGTGCTGATCTTCTGGGGATGGGATACTGGGCTGGTTTGTGCACTGAGAGGTCATAGAACTGGTCCACTGGCTCTGGTGCTGCTCTCAAGGGGGTAGGGCACCATGCTAGTTCACATGTTGGGTGGTGGGTGCAGGGCTGGTCCACTGGCTCTGGTGCTGCTCCCCTGGAGGTGAAGCACTGGTTAGGATACTGAGGGAGTGTGCAGCTAATCCACTATCTCTGCCCCTCTTGGGGGGGGGCAACTATTTAGAAACAGAGCTTTACTGGCATATAATTCATATACACTAAAATTCAACCTTTTGAAATGAAAAATTTGGTGGTTTTTAACACACTTGCAGAATTCTACATTGATCACCACTATTTAATTCCAGAATATATTTATTACTGCCAAAAAACCCTTCTTATCCATTAGCAGTCATTCTCTATGATCTCTCCTCCCTCCAGGCCCTGGCAACCACTAATCTATTTTCTACCTCTATGAATCTATTATGGAGAATTCATGTAAACGGAATCATATAATATGTGGCCTTTGTTTCTGGTTTCTTTCACTCGGCAAAATCTTTTCAAGGTTTATCCACATTGTTCCATGTATCAGAACTTCATTTTTTTTTCTTTACAGCAAATAATATTCCATTTTATGAATTACCCCATATTTTTGATTCATTCATTAGCTAATGAACATCTAAATTATTTTCACTTTTGAACTATTTTGGGTAATGATGCTATGAACATTCATGTACAAGTTTTTGCATGGACAGGTTATCAATTCTCTTGGCTGTATACCTAGGAGTGGAATTGCTGGGTCATGTGGTACCTCCGTTTAACATTTTGAACAACTATCAAACTGTTTTCCAAAGCAGGGGTACTATTTTCTATTTCTACCAGCAACATATGAGGGCTCCAATTTCTCCACATCTTCATCATCACTTGTCTGTCCTTTTGATTCTAACCATCCTAGTGGATGTGAAGTGGTATGTCACTGTGGTTTTGCTTTAATCTCCTTAATGACTAATGACATAGAACATCTTTTCCTTGTGCTTTTTAGCCATTTGTGTATCTTCTTTGGAGGAATGTCTATGCACATTCTTTGCTTGTTTCTTAATTGGGTTGCTTTTTTATTGTTGAGTTGTAAGAATCCTTTCTATTTCTAGATATAATTTCCTTATCAGATATATGATTTATAAATGTTTTATCTCATACTGTGGACTGTTTTTTCACTTTCTTGATGGTATCATTTGAAGTACAAATGTTTTATATTTTAATAAAATACAATTTAGTTATTCTTTTGTCACTTGTGCTTTTGTTGTTATAACCAAAAACCACTGCATAATCCAAGGTCATGGCGATTTACACCTACACTTTCTTTTAGAAGTTGCATAGTTCCTATCAAAGGTCAACTCTACTTATGCTCTGGGTCATGTCTCCTCTTACCTTTTCCTTAAGTCACTCCTGCTGCTACCCTCATTCTCTCCTGCAATGCAAAATTCCTCCTGCATATGTTATTCCTAAATCCAGCAAATATGCTCCAGTATCATTCAATTTTGAGAAAATTAAACAAAGTTTCTTGATCCCACATCATCCTTAAGCTATTGCACCATTTATCTTCTCCTCTTCACAGCAAAACTTCAAATTGTCCCTGTTTTCATCGTTTCATCTGACATCCAATTCAATTTAGTACAAATTCAGTTGTCTTCCAACCTCACCATCTTCTGGTCAAGGTCATCAAAAGCTTTTCTGCTATCAAATCAAACAGTTGTTTTTCTTTCTGCATCTTACTCAACCTCTTAATAGTATTTGGCCTTGTTGACCACCACTCTCGTTCTTGAAATTCTATATTTTCTTTTTTAATCAGA
Source organism: Cebus imitator (assembly GCF_001604975.1). Lineage (NCBI taxonomy): Eukaryota > Metazoa > Chordata > Mammalia > Primates > Cebidae > Cebus > Cebus imitator. Next base: position 955,749 of record NW_016107763.1, read on the forward strand.
TAAAATAGATGTCAACAAACTGGAAAATTCAGGAATCACTGCCAGTGTCCTGGAAGTCTCACCCAGCCACAAATCAGAATGTTCCTCATCATCAACATATATACAGACTTTTGTGCCATTTCACTATGCTTGCAATAATGTGACATACATTTTGAACAAACCCATTTTTATCTCATTATGCCAAGGTTACCATTATTCAGATCACATCTCTCTACTGCTAAGAATATCACAGTGATTTTCTATGAAACCATCATAAAATCCAAATTCCTTCCCTGGCTTATAAAACCCTGTTATCAGGCCTCTATCTATTTCTCCCTTGTCTAACTTCCTTTCAGGAAGCTCCCTTCATTCTGGCTTTTTGCTGTTCCTAGAACACTTCAGGTTTGCTGCTGAATTAGGATCTATGCACACAGTTTCATCTAGAACTTCACATGGTGACCTTCTTGCCATTCAGATGAAGGCTTTTATATCATCTCCTCAGAGAGGTCCTTCCTTACCATGCTATACTGAAGTAGCCTTCTAGTTACTCTTTTTCACCTCATCCTGTTTTATTTTATTAACTTTTATGTCGGCATTGTATTAACTCATATGTTGGTGCTATGGTTTGGATGTCCCCTCCAAAAATGCAAATAAAATGGAAATTTATTTGCCATTGTGATGGCATTAAGAGGTGGGACCACTAAGAGGTAAGCAGTCCATGACGGCACTGCCCTCTTGAATGGATGAATGCTATTTTTGGGAAAGCAGATTCGTTATAAAAGGGCAAGTCTGGCTCTTGTTCTCTCTCCTATTCTCTCTTGCATTTCTGCCATGGAATGATGTAGCATGAGGACCCTTGCCAGATGCTGGTCCCCGATCTTGTACTTCTTAGCCTCCAGAAGAGAAAGACAATACATATCTGTTCATTATAAATTACCCAGTTTCAGGTATTCTGTCATAGCAGCACAAAACAGACTAAGACAGTTTGTGGCTTATTTTTTCCCTCACTGCAATATAGGTTTCAAGAGTACTTGTGCCTTATTTGTCTTGGTCCCCTCTGTATCTAAAAATTTAATACAGTACCTGGCATAAATGAGTTTCAATAAATATCTGGCTAATCAATGAAGATCTTCAGGTGGTAATAGTTGAACCATAACAAGGGCTGGTAAACAGTAAAATTCTTATAGTTGCCATACTCCCCAAAGAGATATTATGAGAAGAGTGGCTAAAATTTCTTTTAAGAATTGATGAGATATAAATAAAATTTTAAAACGCCACCTACATAAAATAAGAATCACCCTAGGGACCAAGTCTGCAGAAAAGTGAAAGGTAAGTAAAAGGCTAAATGTCGGGTAACACATTCAAGTAATGCAACCTAAATTGTAGGATGTTGTGCTTACCAAGAGGTTAATTATGATGGGATATACTCTGAGCCCATAAGCTCAAAGTACTACTGCAATTGTGAAGTTCTACGAAATTCTTAGATGATCTGGAAATATGTAGGGTGTAAAAAACTATTCTTTCTACATTGTCTGCACCCCTACAGCCCCAAGATTGGTTTCAGTTCTTATACATCAAAAGTGACATAATGAAGCTGACAAGTGTCGGGAAAGGAATAAAAAATGAACAGCTGGGAGGATGTATGAAGATGGCAGAGCTCAAAAATGAATGCTCATACTTAAAGGATTCAGGAGTGTACTATTTAAATCTATAGAATCATGAAAAGCATAAGATAATCTCATTTTTACCAGATCCCAGGACTTCAACTGTAGGGTAATATCAGAATAAATGGACATTTTTAAAGTGGAAATTTTCAGATAAAAAGAAATATTACTGTAACAATACATTTATGGAATATATTATGCAAGAAATGTAAGACATAAAAATACCCACATTTGTGTAAAGTCTGTTAGGGTTTTCCTATGTACTTTAAACATTCTGAATCCCATAGTATCCTTAAGAGGCAAGTATTTTTATTATCATTCCCATATTTTATAGGTATGGGAACAAGGTTCAGAAAGTCACCCAGCTAAGAAACTGCAGAGTAGAATTTAAACTCTGATCTGAGCTTCAATTTTTTTTTAAGAAAAAATTTCCTTTTTTCTATGCTGCTTTTAGGAAATTATAAATAAAAATTAAAAGGTTCAAAGTATGTTTGGAAATTTTTATAGACAAGTTTTGAAAATTTTTACAGATTTTTATAGATAGATTCTAACAGGAATTATAAAGGAAAATGCAAGAGAACATATAAATCTTTTGGACTGGTGTTAGGGGTATCAGCTATACCTTTCCTATTTATAGTAGAATCTTGGGCTCAATAGATCGATCATAAGTCTGCTCCAATGTCATGATTTTCCATTTCAGTATATATTCTCATAGGAATTTCATTTTACATATATACAATGTATATATAAAAATAAACATGTCATATATATATAATCTTATTGAGCTCCCATATATATGAGATACATATCTATATATGAATCTCGTATGTATATATCTTATTGCTATCAAAAAAAGGTCTCACAGCACTTTTCCACAGAAATACAACACAATCTGTGGAAAACACATTAAGCCATATTGGGTTCTGCCACAAACAGCAACTCAAATTGCCCATCTGATTTCCTCAAAGGCCAAGGAACTATTATATACAGAGATGCCCATATCACTGAGGGATTTAGTTACAACTTTCCACTTTCCTTAATCTTATTTGGTACTGATGAAGAGTTAGAAGAAAAACACGACAATCTCAATTAACTGGACTCATCTATGTGATCATACACTTAATGATACAAATCATTACAGGTAAATGACTTGTAAAAAAAGCTTATTATATCAAGCTAGGATCAACAAAGAATGGGCAGAAAATTGAAAACTATGCTGGTCTTTGGATCTGAGCCTTCCCATATTGAATAAACTGTGACATGTTGTCACACCCTGCTAAGCCAACAGTATTCTTATCTGCAAAATGTCAGGGCTGGGCTGATCTCTAAGCTCTAAAATTAGATGATTTTCTAATTCTCAGTCTGTCACCAGGTTCTCTTGTAAGGGATACTTGATATATCTGCTGATTAGGAGACAATCATGCTCATCTTCATATGACTAAGACGTTCTGCCAGTACTCTTGCTTCTAGCCATCAGTGGCTTTTGTCATAGTTAACATAACAGACTTACTAATAACACTGCTGCCTCTGGTGGAATATTCCTTGGGGCACACACACCCTTTCCAGATTCAGTTCTGGTGACCCTATCTTCCATGTACTTCTCTTTGAGATATTGACATTTACAAACTCAGTACCATAGCTATATTTTCTAATAGTTGAATATTAACAGTTAAAAATCTTCATATTAGAATATTGTTTTTACACCATAATCATAAAATCCTCCCAGCTTTATTTTGGCATTCAGCTCATCATTCCTTTAACTGATGTTCCCGCAGAACTGCAACTATTACCTAAGCCCAAACCTTGTGTTGAAGGAAGCATTCCCCTTTGGGAAATCAGGGCTTACTAAAGAGGAAAGTGAGGCTGCAAAATACAAGGTTACATATTTCTAGCATGTCAGCAGAAATCGCTCTACCTACAGAAGTACAAGGGGTAAGGAGTTTAATGGCAATTGTGAAATAATGCTTTGAAAGATTAACATTTAAAGGAATTTAAAATCCCAAGTTCAACTGTATTGTTCTAATCTAACAAAAATATGATTGAATTAGCAGTGGCTTCTTGTTGTTCTCATAGTCATCCTTCACATTCCTGGCATGAGAAGCAGCTTGATAGCTTCAGTTACTACGATACCATTTCACTCTGTTAAAGGGAACTTTGGACACTGATTACCTCACCTGCACCGAGTCATAAATGCAAAAATAAAGATCAATAGTTCAGAAATCTGATTTCAACTGAGACCATTCCTTTGAATTCCATGGTCCTCAGCTGAGCTTCCTGCTTCTCTCCACTACCTGGCATTGTCAGAAACTTTTTATTCCTATTGCAAATAAGTCCAAAGACAAGCAGCTTTCAAACTGATCCCATGTAGAGGAAAAGGAGTAATAACCAGCAGGAAAATTTCAACTCTTGCAGACACAGAGACGGCTTATGTGAACTGAACAGAGTGCTGAAAAGCACCCCATCTTTTCCCTTGAACACACAGAATAAACTGTCAAAGGACATTTTCATCTCTTTTCTTGTATATGAAAAGAAATAAGCTAGCAATAATTATTCAGGCAGAGAGATAGGTTTTTAAGAGTAGCAGTAGATAAATTAAAGGCCTTGTCAAACCATGTGATTGGTCTTTATCTGATAAATGCCCTCAGCTTTTCACTAATTCATAAGATCTTAAAACCTTTTGAAGAATCTTGAAAGGCTGCATCAAACTGCAGTTAAAGGTATCAGCATCCTCTGTTCACAACCTGCTTTCAACAAGAACCAAGAATACATTTTAAAAAGTATGTTATTATTATTATTATTATTTTTGAGATGGAGTCTCTCTCTGTCACCCAGGCTGGAGTGCAGTGGCGCAATCTTGCCTCACTACAATGTCCACCTCCCAGTTCTAGTGATTCTCCTGCCTCAGCCTCGCCAGTAGCTGGGATTACAGGTGTGTGCCACCACATCTAATTTTTGTATTTTCAGTAGAGATGGGGTTTCACCAAAAAGTAATGCTATGCTTAGTCTGAATTTTATTAAGAAATCTGCAGAACTACATTAAATGTTAGTCCTGCTGCAGAGAAAATTAATCAGCTATTAATATAAGAAATTGATTTTAAAAGTGCTTCTTCATAGAAACATCATGGAATAATAAAGCATATTTTCTTCTATCTTTCAAAAGGAAATTTCAGTGGAGTAAAAAAGAATATTTTCTTCTATCTTTCAAAAGCAAACTTCAATGGAGTAAAAACCTATATACCAAATAGCCCTTGATTAAGATTTAGGTATCAATATTTTTATTAAAAAGTAAATTTTAGAAAAACAGATTATAACAGATTGAAATTTACTATACACACCAGGGAGCTGGTAAGAGTGATATGTGCAAAAACAACATACACAGAAATTAAATATTATAAATCTGTATTGAAAACTAGAACACTGAAAAGAAAACTGAACTGTAATCAAATTATTTACAGCTCAATAATTCATTTAACTAAATAATGATTACCCCATAACTTGTAAAGGTTTAAACTGGCACTTTAATGCCTTAAGAAAAAAATATAAAACTTCAAACCTGTCTTAATGATACCAAAAAGGATTCAGACAACTGAAAGAATGTTCAAACTGGCAAGTAAAATATCTCTTTGGTTTCAAAGATTTCTTTTTATCTACTGATTAATCATCCAGTGTCTAGTGCTCAGTTTCATGCCTAGATTCTAATACCAGTGATTTCTTGTAGGATTATGTGTTCATTAAATTTTACCAAAATAAGGTGTCTGACTTGGTAAAATAGGATTTGGCTTTTACAGAGGAGTCAAGAAGGAAGAATTAGGAGAGGCACTGGGAGCACAGGGCAGGCATGGTGTACAGAACAAAACGTTACTGGCTTCTGGGGAGGCTGATACTGATACTGGCAGTGAGATGTCTCAGAGGCTAGAGTCTGAGAGTGGAGCTAAAGTTAGAATTTGGCATTCCAGATAGAGGAGCAAAGGGAACATAAAAAACCTTTATTACAAATGAAAAATAAGTTAGAAAGCTACATATGAAACCCATTCTAAAGAAGTCAGTTTTCTCATTAGGGTCATGAAAATAGAAAGTTTCATAAAACTGTAATGCTGTGGGATACAGCTTCTCCACATGTGCACTCATGTATCCTCACACGCTTGTTGTATTACCTTTCTGCTTTAATGGACAAAAAGGTGTGTGTTTTTTTTAAGTACTGACTATATAAGGTCAAGTTTAAGGTAGGACTTAAATTTAAGGTAAGACTTAAGAAGAGCTTGAGTAGAAGGTAAGAATCTGAAAAGATAAGAGATCTTATCTAATTTTTGTAGTTATAGGTCACCTCTAAAGAAATGCCCATTTGTAGGTGGCATGGAGAGATGTCCCTTTGTTTATTTAGCAATGTAAAACAAACCAACAAATACTTATTGGGGAATATGACCTTAGTCTTCATAAGAACCAAGTAACTTAGTCTTGAGAGTCTGGAGAAATACACATGGAAAAACAGCAAAAATACAAAACAACTGTAAGTGCTAAACTGTATAGCCTAGATATGTAAATATTAGTATGGGTAGACCATACATTTAGTTCAAAGTCTGCCCAATAAAAAACCAAGAAAAAGTAATCAGTATTATCAAACAGATAAAGTCAAACCAAACTTGCATGATCATTTTCAGTGTTCAAGGAGCTTCACTTCTAATGCTGAAGGCTTAAAACAAGTATTCAGTGAGCCTAAGGCTTTGTAAAGGTCTGAAAACTGAAGAGAGAGAGAGCTCACATTTTGTTGAAGGCGATCAGGAAGAATAAAAGGAAAGTGGCATTTGAGATGACTTTCAAAGGAGACATTCCAAGCAAAGACAGGGAATAAGGGCATAGATGTGAAAGGTGTTTGAGGAAATGTATGTTATAGGTAGGGAAGGTGTGGGGACAAATGTTGGAAAGGTGGAATGCAGCTAAATTGTTCAAGGCTTTAAATACCAGGAAAAGAAGAAGCTTAACTAATTTGGTTGGCAAACCAATGCTGACTTCTGGGCACAAATGTCTTTAGAGAACGCCATTTTTAAGTTCCAATTTTCAGAACAAAAATGAAATAAACATTTTATTTTTAGGTCAAATTAAATTACAAGTTAAAAACCTAAAGCTGATCACTTTCCCCATTTTCTCAGAGAGCTTCTACTGAACCATTACCCACATCATACTATCAACAGTTACACAGACCAGGCCACTACATTATGTATGGTAGCCCACAGAGAGGCCTTTAGTATAAGGTAAAATATGCTGGTATGAGTGGACCAGCACAAACCCGCAGTCCATGCCTGCACAATGCAGCCCTTTCTCAAGTTGCTCATTTTATGGCTGAGGTCACTATCCCTGGGAATAGAGACTAGAAGCTCCAGGATTCTTCCCAGATCTCAGCCATTTCACCCTCTGCCCAAGACCTGTAGGTGAGAACTCCTTACTTATGGCCACTCTCCTCAATCCAGTCCACTAGTTTCACCTACACCAATAATATCCCCATTACTGCTTTCCAGAGGAGGGTGTTCCTTCCTGTGCAGCTCCCTGAGAAGAGTCTTATTAGCCAGAGAAAGCCCAGAAGGCCAGGTGTGGCACCAAAGGAAGCCCGCAGCCATTACAGAGGAACTCACATTCAGGCACCACATAACACTCATGTGGATTGTGATACATAACAGAATGTTGTTCTTTATGAGTTGCTTTCTTTGTATTTCCCAGGTTAATCCCAAAATATACTTTGCTTTCTAAGTACACTCCAGTATCAGAAGGATCCCAAATCAGCATGAAGAGTGTACAGTATCTACTTAGAGATTCAATCATATGACCACAGTAGAAATAAAAGAATGGAATAATTTTTAGAAACAAAAGAAGCAGGAAGGGACTTCTGTGATGTTTTAAAAAAAATACTGGATTTTAACACAATTCTGTGCAAATCTAAAGTTGATGTACATGTTTTCATTAAAATTTGGCCCCTTCAACAGTTTTCTAAAGTTCTTCCATGGACTGTCACATAAATGTAATTTAGAAGTGAAAATGGAGAACGATCCTCTTCATGCAGAACGTGAAGAGAAACTGCAGGAAATAGCACTGGCATTAGTTTCACATTTATATGCTTCTCATGTCAAATAATTTGGTCATAAAAAGCTTATGAGTGTTAATATTTGGGTAAGAGCACACCCTTGGGAAGGAGGGGACAAATAGAAGTAATTTGCTATTTGTCAGAATTACGTAATGGTTTCAGGGTAGAAAACAAACCCAATCTGAAAAATGATGGTGACTTTATGAGTTGCCAAGTAATGTCATTATTCTGTTTCTGGCTATGCAATTCTAACATGTCCAAACATTTGACAGTGATTTATGTTACTCCTTTTTAATACTGTCTACATGTCTGATAAACTATAAATTTAAACACACAATTCCGAAAAAAAAAAATGGTTAGAGAAAAGTTTTCTCTTGAAGAGCAGAAGAATTTGGAGATGTTTGGCTTATCTTAACTGTGTAGAAACCAGATGCCTGCTAGCATTTCGGATATTCCAATGTAGAGACTGCCCATTAGCGTCCCACACTGAGTGATGGCAAGACAGGCTGGACATCCACTTTTGTCTTGGGTCCTTGTTCTACCTTTGCCTTGTACTCAGGTAAGCTGAGAAAAAGGAACTTGCTCTCTCTGAAGAGACATGTCAGGGAGAACTTTGGTAGTAAAGGGATAGGTCCTAACCGGATATGATCTGTGTTGTGTTTTGTAGAGTGGTGTATCCTCCAATCCTAATCCACCACCTGACACATTGCAAGTACTCAATAAATATCTGCTGACTGCAGGAATAAATAAAGCAATGTGCAGAACATCAAAATGATATCTAAACGGTAACTTTCCTCAAAATCACCATCTTCTTCTCTGCCTGAATCCTATCCATATTAAAAACCTAGTTTGAATAGCATTTCAATTCAATTCAACCTCATAAATATTTATTGACCATCCACTAAATTTGAATGACGGTTTGGCCAAAGACCCAAACAAGGGTAAGACAAAAAGCTTTTCTAGATGGAAATAATCTTCCCTTTCTTTGAATACAGCACTTATTACTTGAAGCATTACTGTCCTTCTTTTGCTGCCTTGAATTTTAATGTGTTACAGATGTCTTATACATGCAATGTACATGCACAAAACGCTGCACCTTCTTTCTGCCTTGATCAAACTTTTTTGTCTAATTTGCCCTTCTGTCCTCTTTTCAGACTTAAATAGTAACTTTTCAATCTTAAAACTTTAGTCCAAACATCACCTCCTCGATGAAGCTTTCTTGTTTCCAACACAGAATTGTTTCACTATACTGGATATAGAAATCTAACAGGGATTTGACTTGCATTTTAATTAGTTGTCTCTCCTGGATGATTGGTGAGTAAATCTTTAAGATTGGGGATGATGTTCAATTTATCTTTCTACTGTACTAGCACAGTGTCTGCTACCATATCTCCTGGCAGATCTGGAATGTCTATATGGAAAGTTCAGGAGCTGCAACCTGGCTGGAGTTGGGAATTAAGACATGGGAAGGAAGGGACAGCGCTGGAAGGGAAATCGGTGTCCACTCTTAAATGCTGCATTAGTAAGTCCCTTTACATAATGCTAAGAAACCATCAACTTTTCATATTAAAGAAAGGGTTGGAGAAGTACTGATGGAGTCTCTTAGCATGGCTAGAACTGGATTAAATACATAGAAAACAGTAATAACTTGATAAATAAATCTTTTGCAGGAACTAAGCTTGTAAGAAAATTATCTTAGGAGATGTTGTAATTTCTTCAATAGAATAGAAAGAGGAAATAAGGATGTGCAGGCAGTACTCTCAGGTACACGCTTGTTCAAAAGCTAGCCTAGGATCAAAATAAGGAAAGGATCATATTCTTGGGGTTCAAATGGTGGACAGTACAGAGATGTGCACGTAAGGAGGCATCATCCTTGTTGTTGTTTCATTTCAAGAATTATTCTGAGAGAGATACAAAGTTCCTCCAAGGTAGGTGGCAACATTTCAGAGCTGCCTCATCTGCTTGGAGGGAAAGAGGTTAGAGCAAGAAAAGGAACAAGGAAAACAGAGAATGGGAGGCTCTTTCCCTACTCTACTTGCAGTAGGTGGTGAAGGAAGAATTTCTTAAGACTGGGAACAAATGTCTCTGTCTCATTACTTTTGGTAAGAAAGTTCTTGATGATGATACCATTGGGACAGATCCTTGCTATTAGCAGAATTACCAGATATGTCTCATTTCTTCAAGTAGAATGTAAAGGATGGAGATACAGACTCCTTCTTTTCCTAGAGGTGATGTTTAAGGACTGTCTGCTAAATGGATATGGAAAGAATCAGAAACACATCCACATGGGCAAACACACAGTGAACCCTTCACTGCATCCACAGCTGCCACACATACAGCAGTGAGAGTGCTGGGCTATGATCCAAGGACACCTCAATTCTCATTATCAGCTGTGAACATGACTTCTTGGAGCTTTTACCCTCATAAAATAGGAATTAAAAAATCCTGTTCTTCCTCATGGGGCTGTTGTATGAATTAAAAGAAATAATACATACAAAAACACACTGAAAATGGCAGAGAGAGAAAGAGAAATAAAAGCTAAGGCATTATGACATCATTATGCCCCTAATGTATAAAACTATCTAGAATGTAACTGGTTAAAATAATCAGAGCTATAAAAATGAAAGGGCTTGAACTGGACTGTTTCAGATACAAAACAAAATGCATGTTTTAGATTCAAAGGACAAGGAACCAAAAAATAAAATGAGGTCCTTGGCTTTCTACCAGACAAGCAAGGGTATGAACACATTCCTAAGATCCTCCAGCTTATCTGTTGAAAAACATTTGAGGGTTTCTCTAATTCTTAAGTCTTTCCTCAGATAAACATATGAGGTGCTGAAGTAATCATAAATTCATTTATTAAAGGAAATGACTATGTTTCTCCAAATTTACACTCTTCCTGTTAAAGTCTTCAGATAATTTAAACTGAAAGGGAGAAAAGGAAAAGAAAAAGTAGCATGATAAATGCAAAATAATGTTTTATAAGGAACATGTCCATCATATAAAGTGACTGACATCTTTTCAAAAAAATCAAAATAACTTTCCATATGTTGAAAGATACATGTTTTCCTTGTTAAGATAGTGATTTTTATTGATCCTGGTGAATGATTTCAAAATAAGCATATCATTATGTGCTTTAAAAGAAAGCAACTTATCATATAACAGAGAAAATCAGAAGAGAAAGGGCTCTAAAGGTTTCTGTAATTAAAATGATGAATTATAAATGAGTCTTAAAACCTATCATGTCCTTGGACTCCAGCAAGGTTTCTCACAACCTTTGCCAAGATCCCTGGGGCTATGGAGTTAGGGCTCCAGTCACTGAAGTTAATGAAGTCAGTGATGAGGCTTTAGAGGCTCCTTAGTATTATGGTCAGTATCATTCTCATCAACTGTATCCAACTTATATTTCTTTTGATGGCCCATTCCTTGGTACAACAGTTCTCATCTCTAGACTCATAACCACCCACCTGTTCATGGTTTGGGGGCAGGTAAATCTCAGCAGGGTCTTAGTATAGTAGGGTAGATACAATAGAGTTTGTGAATTAGTGATACATTCAATAAGAACCCTGAAGCCTGCACTCAACTATGACATCTGGGAATTTTCCCACATATGGGGAAAAAAGTAAGAGATTCCCATTAAGGGTACTACTTTGCACAAATTCTGTGTGTGTGTGTGTTTGTGTGTCTGAGACAAAGAGAGGGAGAGAGAGCGAGAGAGAGAGAGCACGTTTATTGAGATTTCTCAAAGGCTATCATTAATCCTGTTTCGAATATGTCACTGATTTGCTTATTCCTGTTAAGGCACTCTATAAAGTTCATTGTGATCACATGTTCCTTGATTTTTTGCTGAGTATAGATATTGTTAGTCTTCAATAAAATAATGGCATTCCAGGTGATCTATTTTTCCCTAAGCCTGTTCTTCTAATTTCTCCTTGTTTATGGTGTTCATCGTCACTACCCAGGAGAGGCTCCAGCAGAAATGGGAATAGGATATAGGGATGTATCTGTAGGTCTGTTCCTGTGATAAATATTAATGTAGTCACATGACATCTATACAGTTAGAGACATAAGCAGTTATTACTGAGGATTGGCTTTAGTATTTAAAAGTATCTGGTGCATTCCTCCAAAAGAAGTGGGCAATTCTATGGTTTCCTGAGAATATCCCACATGCCTAGTTGCTTCAAACAAATAGAGTAAAAACAATTTTCACATATTTATGTGATGAGATCATCAAGAAAATCCTTTATATTTCTCTAGAAACAGAATAGAGACAAAAATATGCTTCATGTACTTAAGGGCCGTACCTACTAAAGCACATGCATTTCACTGACTAGAGTCCCTGTGTCATAAGTCAAAGGCCACCCTAGCCTGGGGAGTCTCTCAGGATAGTTGAAACTAAGTACCCCACACATTATCCTACATAATAATCACCCCATCTGACTCAAGAGGGAGGAGGGCATTTCTGAGGTGTTTCCCAAACTATGGCCATTCTAAGTCATCCAGAAGCACCCAGCCACTCCCAAAGAATCTGAGTAAATCTTTCTACTGACTTGCTATGTCCCTACCTCCCTTCATTTACTTCCCTCTTTTATGCTCAAAGTGCTTCCAAACCAGCACTTACCACCTAGCATGGTCTCTAGTCTTTTGTAGGACAGTACTCTGCTATACTGAGCTCTTTGAGGGCAATGACTATGTCTTATTTATCACTGGGTCCCCAGACCTAGCCCAAAGAAAGGCTCAAAATATGCCTGTTAAATAAAACTAAACTGATGATCAGAATTGAATGTAGTAAGGACATAAACGAAGATGTGGCTGATTGCTTTCAAACATTTATTATCCATATGCGTAAAAAAAATTATAGAGAAGTTTGGTAAATGAAGGTGAACGCATACACACTTTATCCCACCATGGTATTAAACATTACAAAAGACAGTAAACAAATAAAAAGCCCCAACAAAAATAGAAACATCAATTTATATTGATCTTCAGTAGCAAAGTGTCAAGACATACGTAAATGAACAAATTCAGAAGAAAAAAAAACCTACTGTATTACCTATCCTGCTCCAAAAATAAAATCCCTTTCAACCAGTGTGTTAGTGGAGACACTAGAGTATATTACTGTATGTTACTGCCTGAAGCAATTGAACATGAGGCTGGACCCCTCCCCACCATCATCCAAATTTTTTTGTCCCCTTTCTTCTCCAATTACTTCATATGCTAAGACCACATAAACTTTTAAAATTAGTTTAAGTCAAATAATTAGAGAGAAAAACTGTCAGCAAAAAAACAGACTCTATGTAATATATTACAAGTATGCATAATATTCCATTATATTACAATTACCTCCCTAATAGTAACATAATCTGAGATGACCTAACTTTCTTACAGAAAATAACAGTCAGTGATTTTATAAAGCTAAGTAAACTCTTATGCTTATAGACACTGACAGAATATCCTTACTTGGTTTCAATACCAGGGAGCCAATAAGAGAAGCCTTACTAAATTTAGACTCTGAGCTGATTTCATCAGTAACTTGTCCTGACAGACGTCTCTGTGGACAGAAGAGAGGAGGCACAGGGACAACACATGAGGCTGGGATCAACCTATTTAACAGGCACTGATCTGCGGCAAAAAATAGTCACAAAGAACACTCTGCTGGGCCCAGGAATGACGGCCATTGGGGTGGGGCCCAGAGCACCTGCACCACAGGTCCCAGGGCCATCTGATGGATACACCTGTGTGAATCCCCAGAGTATACTCTAAATACTAGATCCTTCCACACAGCCATCACATAACCAGAATTGCAAATGTGACTACAGTATCATTAGCCAAATTCAGAAGCTCTCCTGGAAGAACAAAATACTAATGACTCAATCCAAGACAAAGCTTGAACCAATTTGATGAAGCACAAATTGAAACTGAATCAAATTCTCATAATTTTCTCTTTTTTATAAAGCAAGTCAAGAATCTCAATTTCCCATCTAAAAATGGTTTAATTCAAATGATATTTTATTAAAATACTAAAATGCTCAGGAAAAGAACAGCTCTCAGTGACAGACAGTGACAGTCCAGGGTATAGTGTCAGTTCAGGCAGTGCCAGCACTACAGACTGATCTAGCATTTGTCGCAAGTCAGGTGTCTGCTCGTCTAGTGGGGCAATTGGGAAGGAGGGAGAGAAGGTGCACAGGGAGAAAAGGGAAGGCTAGCCTCATGAGGACAGGAATCAAGGCAGGTGTTCAGTCTGCCAAGCAGCAAGGATGACCCAGCATTGGACCCAGTGGCTCTGCTGCTTAGCTCCAGCCTAGGACAGAGGATCAGGACACAGAAAAACAAATGTCACAAAGAAGTCTCAAAGGAGGCTTGATATGTGGGGGCAGGGGCAAGGGGTGAGAGGAAAAGAAGGAAAAGATGCACTTTCTCCCGCTTCATCCTACTCCTCCCTCCCCATTTCTTTTCCTTCCCCTTTAAGTACCGTATCTTCTCTATCACCTCCACTAAGGTATCTAAAGTTGCTAAAGCTTTTAGAGATTTTTAGTTCCATGCTATCTGTTCACCCTCATTACCACCTTGTAAAAGATTTAGTTATTTACTTTGAGCTAGCACTAAAGCAAAAAAAAAAAAAAAAAAAAAAAAAAGTTCTCTATCACTCCCAGAGCCCTTTAACTTTTATAAAGCAATCGAATTAAAATGGAAAATATTTATAAGCTGAACCAATCTGATATTACACGTGGTTCAACCTTCTCACTCCACCATGGGAAACCCACAATTATTCATTTAAAAATAGATTTAGGTGAGCAGTAGATTGCCAAATTATTATAGGTAGTATTCATACTCATTGATAGTCCACTCTCCATTTAGATAGCTCATGTTTTTACTTGAAACCTAAAGGCTGTCACAAGAAATAAATGAAAACCATATATGCATATAATTACGTGACCCAGATTTAATGTTCAAAGAAAATTTTCATGAGGTTATATTCTTGGGACAAAATAACAGAAGATAAGAGTGAGTCATTTTCATTGTTTTGCAACTTACTACAAACATATTTCCAAGTGTTCTCCTTTCTCACACCATCTTTCCTTTAAAAAGCTTTTAAAAATGCCTATATGGAAACAAATGAGATGTTATGTAAAGGCAGAAAATACTCAGTAAAACACAACACCAATGTGAGGCAGTCTTTTAGCACTTCATGAATTAAAGAAAAGCTGGTGTTAGTTTTAATATTGAGCTGGAGGGAGCTCTTAGCTGGAAATTTTTAAAAACAGAAATAGGAAATAATGCAACAGGAAAAAAAATTCAAAATAGGAACCACCAGTATTGGAGCATAAGTCTTCAGGAAAGAGAGTAAGAAATGATGTTGAAATTTTAAGTCATTTTAAATAGGAGAAGGTATTTCATGTATGTTTTTCCTGGGCATACTGTTAAAATAAAATCCCACACAGTAAACTCAAAAAATTAAAAAAACATTGAAGAAAAAATATTACCTAAGAAATCTGGCTACTCATAAGTATGAGGAGTGTAAGTCACTTAAGTCAACAACATTTGGCTTTCTTCCTATCCTAATAGCACCATCCTGGCTGCCTTAAATATTTTCTAGAACAATGAAGGGTATAAAAAAATAAATAGAAAGATAGCTTCTTCCCGCTAAATGCCATTGCTGAGGACAAAAGTCACAGATTAAATTATGAATAAGGAAACTTCCAAGTACGTTTTTGGATAATTTAACCTCATTTTTATTGGTTTAGGGTAAAATGTACTGCAAGCTCTAGGCTGCAGCACAAAAGTACTTAAACTTGTACTTGTTAAACTCGGATTTCTAGGCTACTCTCAGAGGTACCGATTTAGAAGGTCATCTGCTTTTTTTTCAGCAGCTCCCCAGGAAATTATAAAAGCATAGAGTCTACAGTTTATACTTTGAGAAAACTGTTACCTAAAATAAAAGACCTGTCTCACTCCTATGGAGATTAACTTCCTTTTTTTTTTTTTTTTCTAGCAAGAAACATATTTCAGAGTAGAAAGGAAACTTTAAATCTACTTCATTCTTCTGAACCATTGATCTTGTAATCTTAGGGATCCAGTAAGTTATTCTAATGGAAATCACGTGTATCTGTTTAATAGCGATCAAAATTGCTTCTACAGATTTTTTGTGTTTTTAAATCAAGCAACACTTGATGGCAACGTAGCTACAAAGACTGAAAATGTACACCCATGCTTTAAGATAACCACATATGAATCCCTTACAAATGTCCCTTAAGATTTGGAGTTTGCTCTATGAGAAATTTTAAAGATCTGAAAAGATTATGTATATTGCTTATAAACACATTTACTACATTATCTAAAAATTATAATTTGCTTTTATTTCATTTGCTACCAAAAACTCTCCAAGTATACTGCAGCATAGGAAGCTCCTCATGGTTTCCTTTAATATTTAAGACTCATGACTGGAGATTTTATCTGTGAAACTTTTCTTTATCCTCTTCCTTCCTAAGTCTCTTTTTCTTGATAACCAACCCTGTTTCCCTTATCTAGATGCATATAAACCTGGGTAAGAGACACATTTTTGTCTTTGCCCCTTAGCAGTTGCAAATTGCAGTTCATTCATCTCCACAATGAGCATTTCTGAGGGAAAACCATGTGTCAGGCATTGCGATGAAACAGACAATTTCACAATTACAATGCAAAGGGGTATATGCTATGAACAAGGTGATTGCTAATGACAGAAACTGTTTTTGGTTTCTTTTTTGGCAGCAAGTTAAAAATAAAATATTAGAGAGCTCAAGAATGCACAGCAAGAAAAGCACAGTAATATTTGGGTGTGTGGAGATCTGAAGTTGCATAAGATGCAATAGGAGTTGTCTCTGAAAGTAACTTTTGGAGACATTTCAGTAGACTAACAATATATATGCCTGGGACATCATTATCATTGTCTAGGTCAGCTTATCTCTATCTTGTATTGAAGGGCAAAGAAGTGGTTAGCTAGCACCCACTACTGACCTCATAAATCACAAGACTTCAAGTCTGAGACCTGGGCACAGATTTGTGGGTGAGGCAATGCCTAAGTTCTGGCCAACCTTACTGTCCTCTTTGCAGGAAAAATGATCATGGGGAAAGATATGTCAATTATATTCAGTTAGTTCTCTAGGAGTATTCTGATCAAATCCAGACCCGGTAAAGGGAGAATATTTACACTGGTGGGTGTTGAACTCAGACAACATCTGAAAGTGACTACTGGGGGCTTTTGAAATTCTGACTGCACTGCATAAAATCTTTTTTATACTTGACCCTCTGGGTGAAAGAGCAGAATGTTGACTTCTTCATATCTATTCTGGCTCATGACATTTTACACAAATACAGTTCAGTGGTATTTTCTATTTCTAATACCATTTTCACGTTGAAGCCAAAGGCAAAGAGGAAATCTCTTATCTATTTGTTTACAAGAAGGAAACACTCCCTGTTTCCAAAGAAGGACTGTTTATTTCTTTCACAAATACTCAGACCAAAGAATGGATTACTTTACTAGCAGCATATTTTTTGTTTTGTTTTGTTTTAGAGACAAGGTCTCACTGTATCACCTAGGCTGTTGTGCAGTGGCACGATTAATAGCTCACTGCAGCCTCGAACTCCTGGGCTCAAGCGATCCTCTCTTTTTGGCCTCCCAAAGTGCTAGGATTACAGGCACGAGTCACCACACCTGGCCTAGCAGCATGTTTTTAAAACATGCTTCTATTTTATCACTGAAGTCAAATATTTTTATTTTTTAAACAAGTTTAACTCAATATATATACTCCTTGCAGACCTACATCATATCGAGTACAGGCATCTAGAGACATTCAACAAAGAACAAAATGCAGTCCTGTCCTCAAGGACTCTGAACACCTTCAGGGGCAGGAGGAGTTAGATAGCCTAACACTGCGTGGCAAGTGTCATTCCGGAGGATGGACAGTGTTTCAGGAACACCACGGGGCCTGGGAGGCTGGGGAATGCTTCTCAGAGTAAGTGGCAGCTGAGCCAGATTTTAAAGTGTGAACAAGATTTTCCCACAAATGAAAAGAAGGCGAAAGACCTTAGCAAAAGAATCATGAAAAAAGCTATGGAATACAAAAGGAAAGGAGTCTTTGGGGAATAAAGATTATTTAGTGTGGCTGAAGTATAAGGGAGAGAGATGTAGAGGGTGAAATTGAGACTAATAAGGACCTCATTAGTCTATGAAGAGAGTTTGAAGTTTATCCTGTACTAAAGACAATGTGGAGCCCTGGAGGTTTTAAAGGAGGAGTGTTTTAAGAACCAGTTGGTGTTTTCAGAAGGCAATTATGACAGCAGACGGGATGACAGAGAAGAGGCTAGGAGCCAGTGAGAAGGCATTACAAAGCTCAAGCAAGAGACCTTTCCAAATACGTGTCCGCGTGGCCCTGCCTGTGCTTCTGGATGCTCTAAACACTTTCCCCAATATGTCCTTTAGTTATGTCTGAGATTATCCCCTTTAATTACATGCCAATAGCGATATATACTTTTTCCTACCCAAAATATAGCATCTATGGTTCATAAAATCACATTCCACGACAGATCATAAACATTTAGGTCAACACTTAAAAGAAAATGTCTTACCTGAACAAAGCTGTTCCACTTTTGTGTAGTTTAAAGATACTATGTCATTAACCCATGCAATGATGTCATGTCTGCTCATAGTCTCTTGGGTTATCGAGGTAGAATACACATTGACTGCCATTCCCCAACTAGAAAAAAAGCAAAGAAGTTTATTTACCAACAAAGAAAAAATGAACTCAGAAACATAAAAGATACCTATTCAAGGTCAAGACCCCTGGCAGGGCTCCAGGGCATGTAAAAGTCCTGCTCTGGCTAAGCCCTTTAGCTTTTTAAATTTTATGTATTTGCCATAAAATTATTAAATTTCACATATTTTTCATGTAGTACCATTTTATATCTCTCCAACTAAATACAAATGTTCTTCAGGTTCTGAGATTCCTAATTTATAACACAATTTAGAGTCTCCCTTTTGACTGTAAGTCTGCATGTGATATTAAAAAAGTTACCAGGTTTGTAGCAGTATACACCAGAGTAATCTGTTAGTTTTATATATTATTTCATAGCACTCACTACAAAGACTTGCAAATGTCAGTGTTTTGGAGTTTGGCCATTCTAGTAGGTGTGCAGTGATAAAGGATTCTGTTTTAACATTTAAACCTGGATGAAGCTTTGTAATTTTACCTATTTTGTAGAATGCATATATATTGATATGTATATATTGTGGCTATGTATTAATTTCTATTTTGGAAACTTTCAAATACATGCAAAAGGAGAGAGACAAGAATAGCAAACCAGTTAGGGTTACTCCTTGGATTCAAGAATCATCAGTGCTTGACCATCTTGTTTGATTTATACTCTTATCAACTCCCCTTGTGTCAATCCCATCCTAGCCCACCAAGCCAGATTATTTTGGAGTAAATGCCAATCATCACATAATTTCACCTGTGTTTCTCTGAAAAATAATTAAAAAAAAAACATTATCACACCTAAAAATGAAAATAATTACCTATATCAAATATGCATTTCAATATCTTATAATTCAAATTTAACTTCAGATTGCATGAATCTGTATTCATATAGGGTTCATACATTATGATTCTTTGATATATTCTTTAAATTTCTTTATAAGTTTCTTCTGTTTCTAATCTTCCCTTGCAATTAAAAAAAAAGCTGCTATTGAAGGCACTGGGTTGTCTGATATTTCCACATTCTGAATTCTTCTCATTGTAACACAGCTGTGATTTAACACGTTCCTCTGTCCTCTGCATCCCTATAGGCTGATAATTCCATCTACAGCCTTGATCTTATTCAAGTTCTAACAGGGGATGGGGATTTGATGCCACCTAGCATAACTCTGGGCTTTGACACCTAATCCGCCATCAATACACTGCCTGGTAATGCAAAAGCTTTCCATTACTGCCTGAAGAAGAAACCAATAGAAAAGCCCATCAGCTGCCAAAAGTTATGCCAGTATATAATAACTCAGACTATTTCGTGCTGTGTTTGAACTTCCATCAGGAGGCATGTAACTGTAACCTCTGACTGCCTGCTTCCACGATAGCATTAGTTCTGGTATTTGCCTAGATCCAATAATTCACTAAAATTTCAAAGTGACATTTTATTCTTCATTCTTCATTTATTAGCTGGAATAATTCTACAAGAGAAATTTCCCTCTGAGGTACCCTGAGATCAGGTCATCAAGAAAAGGCAGGAGAGGTACCTAAATCTTTTTATTTGCCAGTTTTGTCTTTTTTTTTTTTTTTTTTTTTTTTTTTTTTTTTTTTTCTTTTTTTTTCTTTTTTTTTTTTTTTTTTTTTTTTTTTTTTTTTTTTTTTTTTTTCTCTCTTTTTTTTTTTTTTTTTTTTTTTTTTTTGAGATAGAATTGCACCCTTACACCCAGGCTGAAGTGCAGTGGCACGATCTTGGCTTACTGCAACTTTCACCTTCTAGTTTTAAGTGATTCTCCTGCCTCCGCCTCCTGAGTAGCTGGGATTACAGGCACGTGCCACCATGCCCAGCAATTTTTTTTTTTTTTTTTTTTTGTATTTTTAGTAGAGACTGTGTTTAACCATGTTGGCCGGGCTGGTCTTGAACTCTTGATCTTGTGATCCACCCACCTCGGCCTCCCAAAGTGCTGGGATTATAGGCGTGAGCCACTGTGCCGGGCCTTGAACTATAATTATGAATCCATGGACTTAAATATATTTGATATGTTTCAATCCATTGAAATTATGCCTTTATTGATAAAAGCCTGCAAGAGCTTATTGAAACAAGCTTCTGAGTTCTTTTGACAAAGTCTTAGTGGTCTTTGATAACCTTCTTCTTGTCCAATATGACAAGATGTTCCAAACCCAACTTGCATATTTCTTGCCTCAGACCTAAAACCAGTAATTTCTCCAAGTGCTCCTGATTCCTTTTAGTGACAAATAGTATTTAGAGATATAGAAGTAATATTTTTAAACACGACTAGATATAATAGAAAAATCTATAGTATATAGGTTTTACACAAAAATCTATGTTTTATGAAATAGTTGTGCTTGGAATTCCTATTTATGTTCATGAAAGCAATAAAAATCTGGTTTCTACTTTAAAGTGCTAAATGAATGTTTTATTTAGAAATAAATGTAAGAATAAATACCCATCCCTCCATTCCCAGGAGCACTGTTATCTCTAGATTGTCTTCTCATGAAGATCTGAAAAATTTCACAGCATTGGAATCTTGGGTAGTGTGACCATAATTATTGCTTTCTATTAGTAAGTAAAGGTTTTCTACTTTTTGGTTAATAACTTCCACTTTTTTCTTTAGTCTATCATTTATTAAACAAAAACATTTGCTTTTTAAATCTAGTCGATTTTTAAAATCACCTATGTAAATTATGTATAATATTAGTACGGGTAAATAATTCAAAATTTGAAATATTTTGGACTGTTTGATGTAATTATCATATACTGGCATAACTTTTGGCAGCTGATGGGCTTTTCTAGTGGTTTCTTCTTCAGGCAGTAATGGAAAGCTTCTGCACTACCGGGCAATGTATTGATGGAGGATGTGGTGTAGAGGCCCAGGTTTATGCCAGATGGCACCAAACCAAATTGAGATAAAATTTTTATTCTGGATGATTAAAAAAAACACAAACAAACAAACACACAGCAGAGAAGACACAAACAGATTTGTGTTTTAGAAAAATAGCCCATATGCAAGTGAGTAAAAAACGTTCTGTGGTTACATAAGAGAAGGTAATATACAACAGAAGTACAGGTAGAAGAGTAATGACAGCTTTTAAAAAATCCGTTGGAACAAGGAAGCAAGTCATTTGTTCCAGTTTGTCAATAAATCATACTTTTCTCCAGGTCTTTATTGATAACATTCACTTAAGGTCAACGATTGTCCTTTCATAATGTAAACAAACATTCAGCTCACAAAGGCAAGTCAACGCACTATCTGCCTTCAAGGAGTTCATTAAGATGATCAGGTAAACAACAAAAATAGCACCAGATCTGGGCTTTAGAAAAATTCTGGGTACTTGGTTACCAGGCGTACAACTCAACTCTCCACCATATCCCCTTGCTAGCCAACACAGCTGCAGTCCCCACAAGCCCTGCGGTATAGAGGCAACCACGAGTTTAGGGACTTGTGGGACAATTAGTTTAGAAGACAGATGAAGAATAAGTGTGAACCAATGAAAGTGAGAAATTTTTCACCATTTCCTAAAATAAAATGACAACACATTAAACGAGTAGACTGTATTCAATACCTACTTCAAATTAATAGCAATGAAATGAATATAGTTAATTTCTATTTAACATCCCTGCTGATGGGAATATTCTTATAATCGATGTTCCCCTTTCTACATTTCAGCAAGGTACTTCTAAATACATTTCACTTGTGTTGGCCAAAGTGGAAAAAGGATTCTCTTCCTGCAATGCCATCCACCCTTTTTTCTTCCCAATTCTGTCAGCTCCCACTTTTTCTACAGATTTGCTTCCCATACAGTCCAACCTAAATGATACAAATGGTTAAAAAGTTCACAGAAGAACATTTCTATAACTTTTTCCAAATGTTAAACTCGGGTGAGAGAGTATTAAATTGTTCTAGTCCTTAGCTGGATACATTCTAAAATCCTAAGATTTCATTATGATTTCTGGGGTCTCAATCTATATGACAATATAAAGGCAAAAGTACTTGTCCATACCTACTCTGCAGAAGTGCTGTATAGATAACATAAGGAATTTTTATATCTTTTTAGAGATAAAGTGGTTCTATTGATCCTTGGAAGAATCCTATAAGGAAAGCAGGGCAGGAATCATACTCTTCCCTTACAAATGTGTACACAAACTTCAATCCAGGACAACTAGTCCTTAGGGATATTATCAATTACATTAACATCCTATGGAAGGTAGGAATTATACAATTCAAAAAGCTAATTTTTAATTCATGGAGTACTTCCCAAAGACTCAGTCAAGAAAGATAAATGGTTATGAAAGGCAAGGTCATGTTCATTACTACAGAACAAGGAGCAACTCACTGTGCAGGGTTTATTCTCATGTTTGGATCTTCAGCATGTCTCTTACGTGGAAACAACAGTTTATTCTTAGGTGACTTGCCATGTGGCCTCTGGGGCAAGAGCATCTCTCTGTCCCGTCCTTGCAAAAAAGAAAGTCAAAGCACTGTCTCCCACTTTGTGGCTTTCAATTGGAATCTCAGCCAGATCACTGTTGTTTAAGATGTGGTCAGTGCAACAGCACAGCAAGTAGTGGGTAGGGGAGGAACGCTTTCCTAGCATTGCAGTTCCTGGGTCACCATATTTTAATATTGTATTTAAAATTTATTTTAAAACAGATTTGCATTTATTGCCCCTATGTGAAAATAAACTAATAATCACAATATTTTTATACACTTTTTATGTGAATGTTAGAATGTCTTTCTGGGAAGGTTGGAGTGTGTGTGTGTGTGTGTGTGTGTGTGTGTGTGTGTGTGTTTGAGATGGAGTCTTGTTCTGTCGCCCAGGCTAGAGTGCAGTGGTGTGATCTCCACCCACTGCAACCTCCACCTCCCGGGTTCAAGCAATTACCCTGCTTCAGCTTCTCGAGTAGCTGGGATTACAGGCGCACGCCACCACACCCAGCTAATTTTTTTTTTGTATTTTTAGTAGAGATGGTGTTTCACCATGTTGGCCAGACTGGTCTGGAACTCCTGACCTCAGGTAATCCACCCGCCTCGGCGGGTGGGATTGCAGGCAGGAGCCATGGCGCCTGGCCGGTTGTTTTGTTTTGCAAACAGGAGAGAGAAAAACACACAGACAAACAAAAATCCCTTCAGACCTCTGGCAGGCAAAGTCACGATTCTATCTTGTCTGCGTATAGTGACCACTGATACACATGACTTCAGAAAAAGGACAGCCTTTGGCTGAGGGCCAATGTGTAGATTTTGCTCAGTTTCATTCTTTATTCAGTATTTAGTGGTAATGTTGGGTGGAAAGATACAGCAAGGTTATGCTTTGCAATAGTGATTGCATCAGACACATCAGACACTGCATTTCTGCTTACTAAAACAACTGGAGTTTTATGTGAGTCAATGAGACCTGAGTTAGCCTACTGAGCAAAATATGAATTCTACCACCTTTATCAGTTCTGCGCCCAAAACCTAATTACAAAATGTTCAATAATTTTGTCCAGGAACAAATTTGGCAAGGTTTGTGAATTATTCCAGAGAAGAGACTCTTCCAAATTAAGCAAATATGTTAATGTCGTAGGTAGCATTATGAGTGTTAACTGAAATTATTTCTTACCTAATTCATTTTGTTTCTCTACCCTGCCCCACCCATTGTAAGTATACTATCAGCCATACTTCAGGGGAGGGGGCTGCCTGTCCTCATTTTCTCTT
Organism: Cebus imitator; assembly: GCF_001604975.1. Lineage (NCBI taxonomy): Eukaryota > Metazoa > Chordata > Mammalia > Primates > Cebidae > Cebus > Cebus imitator. The sequence continues at coordinate 979,894 of NW_016107763.1, forward strand.
TTCACACTTTCACTGATCACTTCTTTTGAAGGACAAAACAGTATATATACATATATGTATATTTTTCCAGCAGGGTTCATGATAGGCCAATTGTTGTCTCAGGATTGGCTCTGGTCCCATTTGAGGTATGTGGCTATAAGGAAAAGGGTTTAATGTGGAACCTATTTTGATTCTTTTTTTGAGACAAGGTTTTGCTCTGTTGTTCAGGCTGGAGTGCAGTCCAGGCTGGAATGCAGTGGTGAGATCTTGGCTCACTACAACCTCTGTCTCCTGGGCTCAGGCAATCCTACTGTATCAGCACCCCCGAGTAGCTGGAACCACAGGTGTGAACCATCACACTGACCAGTTTTTTTTTTTGTTTGTTTGTTTTGTTTTTTTAAAGAGACAGGATCTCACTCTCTTGTTTAGGCTGAAGTGCAGTGGTGCCATCATAGCTCACTGAAGGCTCAATCTCCTAGGTTAAAACAATCCTCTTAGCTCAGCCTCTCAAGTAGCTGGGACTACAGGCACGTGCCACAATTCCTGGCTTATTTTTCATTTTTTTTGTAGAGACAGGGGTCTCACTATGTTGCACAAGCTAAACCTGAACTCCTGGGATCAAAAAACAATCCTTCCATCTTGGCCTCCCAAAGTGCTGGGATTATAGGCGTCAGCCACAGTACCCAGCCTGATTTTTTCTTTTTTATGTCATCTAAAGTCTGAGTTCACCAAACTTCCCAAATTTAGGTATGCTCATCTGCAGAAGAATAGCCTCCATAAGCGGTTGACTGCTATCTGCTGCTCTGTAAGGAGACCTTGTTTGACCTAGATTTACTTACACCAAACCCACTTGGAAGCTGAGCCTTTAAAAGGCCTTTCGGATTTAAGTTACCTTCTTTGTTGTTGTTGTTGTTGTTTTATTTTGTTTTAAGTTACCTTCTTTATGTCACTCCCTAAGACAGACCACATTCAACTGGAAAGTTCATGTTCAATATAAAATATTCTGAAAGTTCAACCCGCCCCATGCCAATGTACTCCGTTCACACATTTTTCACTGACAACCATACCTATATGTGTAATATGTGTGACTCTCTTTCTTCTCTCTCATAACAATCTCTGTTTTCAAATGTTTTCCCATCACGGGGAAAAGTAACCCACCACCAACAGTTTAGGGTAAATACATGTAGTGCACTCTTCACCCAGTTTCACATAAATGAAACGATGAGCAGACCAGAAGAGAGATACAAATAAAAAGTTTTTTTTTTTTTTTTTTTTTTCCCCACCTAAGAAACTTACTTCTTTGGGCTTGAGCATATAATGATTTCTGAATTTCTTATGACCCAAGTGGTTTATTAAGTAATGTTTAGAAATATCGATGCTTCCTTGGAAGTTAAGTCCAACTGACCAGGTGTTTGAAATCCTTTCAAAGTGTTTCTACACATCCCAACAGAGGAGAAGGGCCTGTGATGCAAAAGAATGCCTTTCTTTGCCAGTCATTGGACTTTCGCTTAGTCCAGGTCAATGCCCCACAGTCAATTCTCATCTCACAGAGTATTCCCTGGTTAAAGGTTTTAGGATTGTCAAAGTTGGCCTGTGCCAACACACCAGGTAAAGTGAGGTGCATTATTTCAAACGCACTTGTAAAGAAGGCTTTTCTTTGTGTTATTCTAGCTAAAATAGCCATTTTGTAAACATTTCTAAGTATCTGCAAATATTATAAGAGTTTAAAAAGAAATATCAATACTAATATGTTCTTTTCTTAGAAGTGCTTCTTTCTAAAATAACCTGCAAACTGTACATTCATGCTGCAGATTAAATACTTAGCCAAGGGAAGAAACCCCAAAAGTTTTTCTTGAAGACTACTTCTGCTGAGAATATATTCTCTGGGGGGACAGAATGAAGAGATTCAGCCCCATCACAGACATCCCCTCAAACGTGTTTTCCTCTGAAAAGCCTTGTAATGACACAGATCCTAGCTGTATGTCTCCTTCTTCCCAGCATCCTCCCCACAAAAGGCTGTGTTAAATCTCCCACAGCCTCCTTTAATAATGAACTGAGCTTCCACGGGGAGGGACAGTGTAAATGTGTCCCCTGAACCAGAAACATCCTGCTTTTCATCTGTGCATAATTCATTCTCTAGGCTCAAAACCTCGACAGACAGGATTTAAATATTTTACCAAGGAAAGACTATCGCCAGATCATTCTAGATTCATCATTTTCTCTTTATTTGTGACCTGCAATGTGAGGCACAGAGAAAGTATTTGTTTGAGGAGGGAGATCAGGATGGAACAAAGAAGTCAAAGAGGGTGTTTTTGAAAGACGACAAACCTTGACAGGATAAAACCTCCTAGAGAGATATCACAGGAATTATGGTGTTTTGCCTAAAATTGGGTGTTAAAGCTTCTGTTTAACTTGTGGACTAACTGCCATATGCATGGATTCTAGGGCTGGAATGCGAATTTAAGAAGTCATTTATTGTCTCCAGGTAATAGCACACATAAGATGCTGTGGGTAGACCTGCACGTATTTTATTTTTACGGGTCTCTGTGACTGTGATGGGATTAACAGACAATGCAAAACCAACTCCTCCAGGCACAGACCCTCCCTGTGGCAGGGCCTCTCAATGTGGCAGAGGTCTGAGCATGAAACTGACTTCACACAAGGTGAGGGAGAAACATCAGGACACTGTCCACAATGACAACATACACATACTTTATTAAAATATAGACACTGAAATGTACTATTTTTTTTTCTCAAAATTAGGCACTGATGGTTTAGAACTAGTGAAGAAAACCAATGTAAGAATCTTGAAAATGAAGCTGATTAGAAGATGAGATAAATGAATTTTATCAGGGCTGAGGTGCCTGCTCTCTACTGCAGGCTTTTCCAGGCTGCCTATCATTCCAATATGAATATGCTCTTCGTTATCAGTCACTGCTTAATGATAATGCTTTTAATGTGCGTACAAAGTTCCATTTAGTCTGACAATCAGAACTCCTAACACCAGCTAATAACTGCCTCCTCTGAGAGAGAATGAATAGAAAAAATAATACTCTTTTTCAGGGCGCCCATCCCTCCTACCATTAATGATTACTTTTTAAAACATGGAGATTAAGCTCTTTCTTGCCGTATCACCAAGTATTCTACGTACAAGTAAAAAAAAAAAAAAAAGAATATCATTAAAATGCAGATGTCTCCAACTACCTATAATATGACATTTCATAAGTCACCTTGAAAATTGACTCCATTTTTAACAGCCTCATTGTTAAATTTATCTGCATTAACCTCATCCACTACTATTCATTAGGCAGCTCCTTGCATACAGAGCTTAATTTGGATAGCCACCCTATGGTAACCAAACAGAAAAGGACAAACTGTCAAAACAGCATATATGGCATACACGGGTGGATTTTTGTTTTGTTTTCTAAACTCAGATTTAACAAGTCAATAGTTACAGCCCTGAAATGACTGGGAAACTTGGCTGTTATCCAAGGTATGAAGAAATTTTGGAATTCTTAAAAAGTTCTTTATGGCATTCATAATGTCCATGGATATGAATGAAACTTGACATGTACAATGAGAGAGTAAAAGGCTAAGCCCTCCCTGCCCCACACAGACATATGCTTCTTCATATGGGTAGAAATGCAGCTGATTACATTTGCCTAAATGTCCATCTGTTTCTAGCAGTGGGTGTCTTCGTCCATGCTCTGAAAATAATTTCTATGACCCATAGCTCATTCCCATGCCACAGGGCTTGGCTGGTCTCCTCAGGGTACCAACTTTTCTCAGCACCTCCTCCCCCGCCAACTCAGCTCCCAGCACATACACTCCTTCTTGACCACATGCCTTCTGTTTACTTTCCCAGCCCTACTTGGCCTTGTTCCCTCTTACCCTGACCTTAGCTCTCTCCCATGATCCCAAGTCATTTCCAGTCGTGCCCACACCGCCCCCACCCAGGACAGCCCTGGGCCAACCTTTCGGGACATGGATGCTGCTGGTACCACAGTGGGTGGTCATGCTCAGTTGTTAATCCACTGCATAAAATTAGATGCACACAATATAGCAGAAGTGTATGTGGCCATCAAACTATCATGCTGCCACTAGGCAAAGTCTTGTGGTGGACACATTTTGTAGGAGTGGTCCCCCCACCTCCTGGTTCTGAGCTCTCTTGTACTCTTGGTGGTGTTAGTTCCTTCTCAGGGACTTTGGTGTCTGCCTTCTGTAAACTTCTCATAATAAGAAGCAAATGACAGACCACAGCCTCAAGGTTCATCCTTAGGGATAACTGGGGCTCAAGACCTTATGCAATGGAAGAGCCGCTTGTTCCTGCACTTAGCAGGGCTGGCTGCATCTGATGCTTCAGGTTTGGCTCAAATGTCAACTCCCCAGTGGGCCCTCCATGCCCACCTCTGAAGTGGCTGCTTCCAGTTACTCCCACATCTTTCTACTCTGCCCTTGGTGGCACTAACACCACTGGTAATTATCTTGTTTATTTACCATCCTCTTGCCCAGGATGTAAGCTCTATGAAGGCAGAAACTTTATAGAATATGTTTTGTTTACAGCTTTATCTCCATTGTCTGGAACTGTGTGTGGCACACAGTAGGTACACAATAAATGCTGAACGAATGCAAAGGTGTCCCAAATCATACAAAAGGCAATTATCAATATGTGCCCTTAGTGCTATGTGAGATGGCTAGAAAGGAACAGACTAGTGTTGAGTGAATTAAAGAATCCTGTCTTCTATGTATTTTTTTAAAAGGTGAGTAGAGAAATGTCTGGAATACAGATACCAAGATACCACAGAGCTTAATGAGAGTTCTGTTATAGGAGTCAGGGGCACCAGCTTCTAGTTCCAGAACTACTATCAACCAGTTGGATAAATATGGGCACCACATGCCTCAACTCTTTAGGAACTCCTAAAGCAGGGAAACTAGATTAGAAGTTACAATAACTAACATTTATTGAAAACTTTCCACATGCCTAACGTAAGAGTAAAACAAGAATTTTCTCATTTAATCTTTGCAACAATGCCATGTAATTGCTGCTGCTTTTATGTTATGTAGGAAAAGATACAGACTCAGAGAGGTTTACTGACTTGTCTAGTCACAATTATTAAGAGCAGAGCAGGGATCTGGACCTAGGACTAATTCTAGGATTCTTGCTTTTAATTAAGACTCTGCCTGCTCTCTGTGTTTATTATGTCATGAGATTAAGTGGGAAGAAAAAAGAATTCCAAGTGAGGACACAATTGTGGTCTTTAATAAAGCCATTTTGTCTTTTTAAATTCTACCAAGACCTCGTTTTACATTTTCACTTTAACCAAGATGATTTTAAGTTTCCGTGAAGAGCCCAAAATGTAGCGATTTGGGTGGCTAGTTACTCAGTTTATTCCTGGGAATGATTTTTTGGCTGGCAAAGCTGCCAGCTGTAACATATAAGCTATGCTAATATTGTAGGAACCATCACATTGAACATTTCTAGTTACTATAGATTTTGGGTTCAAGTCTCTCAATTTGCTTTTTGTGGTAAAGCAATATAGTGTACATAGAGACTATGTACACTATACTGCTTATAGTTTTTTCAAAGCTAATGAAAGACTTCAGATTGGTATCTTGAATATATGTTTAGAAAAATCTATCTCTTAAAAAAATAGACAAGCCCCTCAGTATTCTACTCTTAGAAATTGGTGCCTATCCAAACGTCTGTATTTACATTATGGTAAAATTGATTTTTAAACTCATGAGAACATTTTGAAATGAAAATGGAAAATGAAGTACCAATAAAATGAAGCCTATTAACAGGGCAAGGGAAGTACAGGTCAGTGGCAGAAAATATTCCAGTGAATCTGACTCCAAAAGACATCCTTATGCCCCCAGCCGTATTTGTGCTTATCTACTCTTCTAGTCTGACACAGAATCGAAATGGAAAACTTTAAATTGAGAAATAGCACATTAAACTTAACTTCTTGCGTTCAGTTGGCAACGTACTGATCAGCTTCTACATCAAACCCATGCTCCAACTACAGAGAACATCCTGTGAATTACATACAAGATGGGCTCTCTCCTGAAATTTATAAGGAGTAGCAAATGAAAATTTTGATCACTGCTATAGCGGAGCTAAGATAAACAATGTTCAGCTAAGTTGGTGGAGCAGTGGGGAAATACTATCAAAACTAGGAGCATTATTTCACTACCAGCTCCCTAGGGCATCTTCCCCCCAACTTTTCCTGTGTGAATGATTCTCTCATTTCAGCCAGAGAATGGATTTCCCCGTATCTTCTTAAAATTCCACCCCACGATGAAAGTTCATCCTTCTTTTTCCTTCCCTACTCTTCTGGTACTCTTGTTTCTTTCTCTTTCTTCCAGTACTAGGAACAAAACAGAACTGTCCTTTCCGCTCTCGAATTTTTAATTTTTCGAGTGTGCCTTTTTATTCATCTACTTTGATGTTTCTTTACTATGTAATTTACTTATTACAAGTATGATCTTTTAAAAATATATCTGGCTTTTAAAGTTAAAAAAAAAACAGACACCATCATTGTACATAGAACAGAAGAAGAATTCTTTTAATCAATAAACATCTCTATTTGCTGGAATGAAGAATGAACTGACAGACTTTTGCATCAGAAGTAACTAGCAGCCCCTGACAAAAATCAGTTTTTACACACACACACACACACACACACACACACACACTCCTTGCAGTATTTCTCTGCTCTCCTTTTCTACTACCTTGTCACAGGTCGAAAGTTACAAACTTCTAGCGTCAGTGTAACATCTCTACAGTTTTCAAACGGAAGTACAGAAACTGAGCCTTCCAGTAAAAAGTAGATAAAAACTGTGCCATGTTCAAACCAAATCAGGTATAGAAATATCAGAGGGTATGGTTACTCACACCTGTAAACCTAGCACTTTGGGAGACTGAGGTGCGTGGATCACCTGAGGTCAGGAGTTAGAGACCAGCCTGGCCAACACGGCAAAATTCCGTCTCTACTAAAAATACAAAAATTAGCTGAATGTGTTGGTGCATGCTTGCAATCCTAGCTACCTGGGAGGCTGAGGCAGGAGAATCACTTGAACCCAGGGGGCAGAGGTTGCAGTAAGCGGCTGCACCATTGCACTCCAGCTTGGGCAACAAGAGTGAAACCCCGTCTCAAAAAAAAAGGAATAACAGAGGGGCAGATACATGGTAAGAACATGGGTTTGTGAAGGGCAGTGGAAGCAGAGCTTTTTGAACTGCAGTCTCCTCTTTAGATTCTGCAGTGCATATGCTATGAGGACTTAGTGGAGCAAAGGACAAAACTTTTTAATACAGTATACTGCAGTAGTTTAACAAATGTTGGGGAAAGTCACTACTGAATTGAGAACTTTTGTTAAACTTGGGATAAAGACAGAACAATAACAATTAATTAATAAGCATTCAAAGATAATTAAGAACAAGGAAATTTCCACAAGAACTAATAAACTTTTTGACTAAATAACTAGAAATGTTACTATAGGCAAAAATGTCTAAAGAGTAAGAAGGGTCAGTGGACGATGCTAGTTCTAGAGTAGATACATGTGTTAAAAGTTACCCAGTATTTGAGCCAATCTGAACAGATAAAATTTTAAAATTTGGTAAAGTGCCTTCCCATCCTGCCTCCATAACTAGTTTCTAGATTCCTATGGTTAATTTAGAGACTTTAAAAACATTTTTAAAGAAAAAAAAGGTTTGAGTTCAGCCACTGAGTAAGAATTATAAATTTTCTCTTTTTTTTTTTTTGGCTTTCCAAACCTAAACCAAAAACCTGACATCACATTGGTTGATTCAATGTCTCAAAGACCTATTTTACTTTATATTATTTCAGCCTTAGCTATTGTTAAAATAATAAGCATAATAAACATTTAATACACAAATATATTAATGGATTCATTATATATATTTATATAGGTATATATGCTACAAAGGATTAATTATTAAAAGTTAAGGTTAAAATATTTCATTACAGTTTGATGAGGCAAAGGAACAACAAACTCAAAGTAGGATGCTAGTAAAAATAAAAATCTGCAATTTTCTTAAGATGTCAAAGTGCTATTGTTTATTCAAAACACCAGATTTTTCTATTAAAAAATCTGTACCTTTTCACTAACGCAGAAAGTACAGATAAAAATAAAATTAATATTATAATTGTATATATATAAAAATTCCGTCACCCAGTTATAACACTCATATATACATCTTCACATATTCCTAAACATCTTTTTATTTTTTGAGATACAGTCTTGCTGTGTCACCCAGGCTGGAGTACAGTTGCATGATCTTGGCTCACTGCTACTTCTGCCTCCTGGGTTCAAGTGATTCTCCCGCTTCAGCCTCTCCAGTAGCTAGGATTACAGTCACGTGCCACCACACCCAGCTAATTTTTGTATTTTTAGTAGAGACGGGGTTTTACCATGTTGGCCAGGCTGGCTGGTCTCAAATTCCTGACCTCTTGATCCACCTACCTCAGCCTCCTAAAGTGCTGGGAATACAGGCATGAGTCACTGCGCCTGGCCCTAAACATCTTTTATGTGTGTGGTGGTGCGTGTGGGGGGTACATATATGTATGTGTTTCATACATACAGTTATTTATGAAAATGGGTTCATATGTACACACACACACACACACACACACACACACACACACATACACACACACATATACAGAACTGAATAGTGTCCCCCAAGATTCATATCTACCTGGAACCTCAGATTATGACTCTATTTGGAAAAAGGGTCTTTGCAGATATAATTAGTTAAGGTGAGGACATATTGGATTAAGGTAAGCCCTAAGTCCAGTGACTGGTTCCTTAAAAGACGACCATATAAAAAACACATAGAAGGAGAAGGCCGGCTGATAATGAAAGGCAGAGATGGGTGTGATGAAACTGCCAGCCAAGGAGCACATGGGGGCCAACAGAAGCCAGAAGATACAAGGAAGGGTCTCCCAGAATCCTTGGAGGGAGCATGGCCCTACTAACACCTTGGTTTTAGACTTCTAGCCTCCCATACCACAAATGTGGAGGATCAATTTTAAGCCACCTGGTTTGTGATAATTTGTTATGGCAGCCCTGGGAAACTAATATAATCCATATACACATTTGTAATCATCAGCTTGCTTCTGTTAACATTTATATACTTGTGAACTTTTTTCATATCTTCTTCACATGTGATATTTGCATAATACTTAATTGTGTAGGTATACCACAGTATACTAGATTTCGGAATTTAATTTTAACATGTTTAATTTCAAGAACTTCTACTTTGGTCATTTCCCCTCTTTCATTCATTATTATTTCAAGACAATAGAGCTGATGGTCACTTCGATGAGAACAATGACCAAATAATCTCTGGCTTACATAAAAAGATTTTCCAATGTCTTCAGGTGATTTTGCGGGTGCTTAGTTGTTTGCTAGTTAGAGACCTAAAAGCCAAATGGACATCATCATCCAGGCTCCCTTGTTAACAGGGAAAAAAAGCAAGTAATCATCTTATAAAAAAAAAAATCCTCGGCCATAGTAAACTAAGGGAATCACAGGATATCCTGTCTATTAGTATTTGGCTTCCGTTCACGGCACATCCTCAATTAAAGCAAAAAGAACACTCGCAACTCTTAAGGGATCCTTTAGTGGCTGTAGCCCACAGCCACAGTCCCAACCAGAACACGGAGAATCATCTATAAGCAAGACAGCAAGAGACCACAGCCCCCATGGAGGCAGTGACTCACCTGAAATTTAGCCTGAAGCTTTTGGCAATAAAATGAATAAACGTTAAATGAAATAAGTGGCATACACGAAATCTAGTAGTAAGTAGGCCTAGGACATTTGTGAAATCATAAGTGAACTTATATTTTGTATTTCTGGATTTTGAAACATATGTAGTTAAGAAACTACCATTTAGCTGGAAAGATTTTTAAACAGATTCTGGGAGCCAAGGATCCTCATTTTCTCCAAAACAAGGTCTCTCAGTTGATCCTTTCTGGCCAACCTATGACCTTACTAAATTTTTGTTTGTTTCCCAGTCTCTAAATTTTACTGGAGACAATTTCTTCCTAGGGACTTAGAGAAGTCAAAAGCCAAACAACAACAAAACTGCCAAATTAGATGGCATGGGAATGGAACAAGGTCAAGGTTGGGGATCTTCACCACAAAATTTTTTAAAAGGGGGGCATCCAATGCTTTAACTATTCTTGGCAAAATTTTGGAAGCATGAAAATGGCTCCTTGTTACATTTATTTTTCCTCCGTCTTTTTATTTGCTTGGTTTTTAAAATATTTATTTTAGGTTTAGGGGTACATGTGAAGGTTTGTTATATAGGTAAACTCATGTCACAAGGGGTTTGCTATACAGATTATTTCATCACTCAGGTATTAAGCCCAGTACCCACTCGTTATTTTTTCTGTTCCTCTCTCCCCTCCCATCCTCCTCTCTCAGGCAGACCCTAGTGCCTGTTGTTCCCTTCTTTGTGTTCATCAGTTCTCATCATTTAGCTGCCACTTGCAAGTGAGAACACACAGTATTCTTGTTACAATTAAAGAAAAAAAATTTTCTACACACATTTTTCCTCTTAAATTTAATAGTGGAATCTAGCATGAAAGGGACACACAATACAAAGAAATAAGTATCTTAATTATGGAGTTTTTCTCCACAGGACTAGAAGAGCATCTCCTATCTACCAAGACTACCTCCCAAATGTAACACATTCATATAAAACTTCTAAGGTAGATTCAGTGTTTTTTTTTTTTTCTCAGCTAAAATAATTACTCTGTTACTATTTTGCCCTCTATTTACATATAAAATAGGCTTTTTTAATTTTTTGTTTTTTATGAGATAGAGTTAGGCTCTGTCGCCCAGGCTGGAGTGCAGTGGCGTGTAATCTCGGCTCTCTGCAACCTCTACCACCTGGGTTCAAGCCATTCTCCCGCCTCCAACTCCCAGGTTCAAGCCATCCTCCTGAGTAGCTGGAATTACAGGCATGCAACACCATGCCTGGCTATTTTTTGTATTTTTAGTAGAGACACAGGGTTTCACCATGTTGGCCAGGCTTATCTCAAACTCCTGACCTTAAGTGATCCACCCGCCTCGGCCTCCCAAAGTGCTGGGATTACAGGCATGAGCCACCATGCCCAACCTAAATAGACTAATTTAATATGTATTTACTGAGAGACGGACCATGAACCTAATTGCTATAAAAGTCATTGTGAACAAAGCCTAGGTCGTGTGTGTGTGTGTGTGTGTGTGTGTGTGTGTGTGTGTGTTTGTGTACGTGGGGTTATATTCAGGTTAAGAATATAAGACCTGTACATATTAAAATACAATTCAAGACTGTATTATTATCCAGAATGTTTATAGTTCTATTAAAAAAGATAACCTAATTTTTTTTAAATGGGAAAAAAGATTCAAAAAGACACTTTATTACAAAAGACATACAAATGGCCAATAAGCACATGAAAAGATACCCATCATTAGTTATCATGAAAATATAAATTAAAATCTCAGTGAGAAACCACTATACATCCATAAGGATGGCCAAAATTTAAGAGACTGACAGTGTTGCCAAGGATGTGAAACAACTAGAACTCTCATCCTCTGCTGCTAGGAATGTAAAATGGTACAACTACTCTGGACAACTGTTTGCCAAAGTTTCTTAAAAAGTTAAACACCAGCCATATGACCCAATCGTTCCACTCCTGGGTATTTTCCCCAGAGAAATGAAAACATCTCCAGGAAGACTTCTATAACAATATACATAGACGCTTTCTTCATAATTTCTAAAAACTGGAAACAACCCAATGTTCATCAACTGGTGAGTAGATAAAATATGGTATAGCCATACAATGAAATACTACCCAGCAACAAAGAGTGATGAAGAGCTAAGCCACCCAATATGGATGAACCTTATTGCTATACAGATTATTTCATCACTCAGGTATTAAGCCCAGTACCTACTCATTATTTTTTCCGTTCCTCTCTTAAAATCACTGTGCTGAGTCAAAGTAGTCAGACACTAATGAGTGCATTCTGTATGATCCCATTTATATAAAATGTAATCTAATCTGTGGTGACAGAAAGCAGATCACTGGTTCCTGGGGCTGTGGGTAGAAAAGATTTGGACTGCAAAAGGTACAAGGAGTCTTTTGGGGATGACGGAAATGTTCTGCATCTTGACTGTGGTGATGGCTTCAGGGTGGACACACTGCCAAAACTCTGACGCAGACACTTTAAATGGATGCAGTTTATTGTACATAAATTAATTTTTAATAAAATTGATGAGGAGGAAAAAGACCATAGTACAATTTGACTTTTTTCCAGGTTCAATTTGAACTTTTAATGAACATCTGCTATGTACAGGTATTGTACAGGGTACTCAGAACAAAAAGATTATAGATTATTATCAATACAGGGTAAAAGGGTAGATTCAAGCTGCAAGCAATAATACTAGCTAACATTCTTTGAGGCATTTACTTTGTACCAGACACTGTTGGGCATACTTTACGTTCTCTGTATCTCATTTAATCTGCATAAGAACCCTGAAAAGTTGGTACTACTATTATTTCCATATGCACAGTAGGAAAATGAGGCTTATAGAGGTTAAAAAATTTTTGCCCTAGAAAGGGATGGATCTGGGACAGAAAATAAAAGTCTCACACCAGAGCCAAGCTTTGCCCATGACACCTCACTGCTTCCTCAAGCAACTTCCTGGCTATGCACTTTAAGAACCCCAACTGGTCTTCATGGGGGTTAGGAAAGGAGGTGAGGAACAATCCAGGCTCTCTTTTCAGTACAGACCAAATTCTGAACTGGAGTTGAGGTAGCAGTGACACACTTACCATACAGGCTGGAAATCGGTACATGCTGACATCTTAGTCATTGTTACAACAATACTATCTGCCTGTCAAAATCTTTCAGGGGGAAAGAAATTGGCTTCCCAAACCCAAACTTGCTTATCAATTTACTGTGTATTCCAGGCCCCATTAAGAGACTTGAGAGAGATTTGTGTGTCCCCTTTCCCTTCTGTTGCCAGAACGCTGCCTAGGCTAACACAGAGCTCTTCATTTTCTTCTGTCCTTGGAGAACAAGTGTTGAAGGGAAGGTTTGCTCTGCCCTTGAAAAGAGAGAGAGAGAGAGAGAGAGAGAGAGAGAGAGAGGGAGATGGGAGGGGATAGGGAGGCAGCAGAACTAAACTCTCTCTAGAGGGTGGCACGTTCACCCCCAGAAACCTTCACCCTCCTCCAAGCTGTACTCACTTCCCACCACACTCCATCTCCCAATGACTCTGTCATCTGCTTCCTCCTTTTCTAGCAGAGACATTCAGCTCACAAGTTCCCCAAGCTTTTTTATTTCAGGGTTGCTGACAGTGAGCAGGTCCCTATACTGGGGATAATATATTCAAAGCTTTTTTCTTCTTTGTTTTTTCTTAATTGGTCAGTCTCCCTAGGGGTTCTCTCAGTCTTCACCCAGACTCCTGGGTGAGGGGGCTGAAACAAATGCACGGTGAATACAGATGGCTTGCTTCCTGGCTGTCATCACACACAGGGGTCATATTAAGGCCAGATATTGTCCAGTTAAATTCCCTAAGGTGGGAGGTTAGCCTGAGTCAGGGAGGACAGAGGGCTGCACTCAGAGTGGCCAAAAAATTGGCAATTACCTGCAATCTCAGTTTTAGGGCCTCCTGCTGTACTTGATAAATGGTAGGCGCTTGATAAATGAGAAGAAAAAAAATGCAAAGATGGTATTTAAAAATAATCCTCACAGAGTATTATTTTGCAGTTAGTTTAAGAGTCACAGAGCATACTAAAGAGGCTGGACACATCACAAAACACATAGGCAGCTTCAATGTACTCAAGAGAAAATGAAACAAAATGTGGACTATGGACTGCTATGTGTGAAACCTCAAAGAGCTAAATGAGGCAGATGCTATAAGGGCCCATTTCGTTTGTGACTACTGATGTTTTAATGTAAGAATGGTACTTGCATTAGGCAAATATTTAATGTCATCTATGTGACTTCAGTAAGTCCATGAATATCTGTGAGATGCTTCCTGACATATTTCAACATGTAAACCTCATTAAGTTCAAATTGAAATTTATTTAATTTTTAAAACCTATGCTATTAAAGGGTTAATTGAAACATCACTGATTCGATTAGGTAATGCATTTAGTTTCAGTTTAGGAAAAGCAACATAAAAAGGTACACAGTGATTAATCTGCCCAGTTCTTACCATTATTAGTTTATATTCTTTCAGTTTCTCCATGAATAAAGTATGAATATATGATCTCATTTTCACTTTTTATATAATAGCATACTGAACTATTTTTAACCTAGTGATGACCAATACAAATATAAAAATTGGAGAAGCAAAACAAATACGTCTTTCACCTTTCCTCAAGTGACTTTTTGTAAACGAGAAATGAACTTTCTGCCACAAAAATCACTCAACAATCCCCAACCTTGTGCCTCAAGGCCATGTTTGTAAGACAAATGTAGAGGTCATAGTAGGGTACACACACATGTTTACTTACACACTCCATTTCTGAAAGCTTTTGAAAATTATAGGAGTGATAATTTTGCCCTTCCCAAGTATCAGCATAATAATCACAAAATTACTTTTGTTTAGACAAGTATCAGGAAGACTTCTGAACCAATGACAGCCACACTTAAGCAAATAACAAAACACACACCCTGTGTACACTCTGGGGTCAGGTCTGGGAACCTCTCCATCTCACATCCCCCCCACCCGGCACTCTTGCTCGCTGTCCAGGCCTCTGGAGGCTCTTATCAAGGAGGGGCCATGCAATATTTATCTTTATATTCCAAGGGCCCAGCATGGAGGAAGGTTGGCACATTAAAGGTAAGTTTGCTGAAAGAAGGATTTTTAGTTTAAATTTTAATGTAACAATAATTGAGTAAAACCCAAGAGTGGGGATGTTAAAAATGACATTATTAGAACCTGAAAACACATTTTGGCATTCCAAAATGATAAAAAGGAAGCAAATGGCTGAGGGAGTGGAGGAAGGAGCCCACTTAGCTTCACTCTCTCTCTTGATTTGCACAGCACCAAATGAAGACCTTGTAGGGAATCACAGAGGGTCCTTCAATGAGGGATACCACTGTTTATAATCAAAGTATAGCTGTGAATATGAGAAAGCTTCCCAGAGATGTCAGTACCTCTGGCATTTCTCACAAATTACCTCCCAGGGCTTTGTCAGGGTAGGCCGACAGTAAATAAAGAAAAAAAAATTAACGTCTTTAAAGCAAAACAAAACAAAAACAAGTGCTACTTCTATGAAAAATGAAATGGGACCACAGAAATCTAAAGGGTGTCTCACATCAACAGCACTGTCATTGTAGTCGTATGCAACAACAAACACTGGCCATAAACTTCAGGATCGATTCTGCACACAATTAAAAATTGAATTTCTATAAAAATTTGTATTTTCTGCTGTATAAAATTTTATGGATAGCTAAAATGCCTTTAGAAAGTTTAATTTTAGAAAGTATAATTATATATACATATATGTATTAAATATAGTATTAACATATACTATACATGCCCAGTTCTCACCATTATTGTGTTAGACATAGTATTAATACATATACTATATACACTATATAATAGTATATACATAGATAGAATAGTGTATATATAGCATTTATATATATGATATATACACATATCATATACACCTATATAGTATATATGATATATACTATATGGAAATATTACACACATACACACACATATTGTATATAATACATGTTACTACTACATATGTGTGAATATAGTATATGTACATGTAGTATATGTGTATATATATAACACATATACATATAATTATACTTTCTTAAAGTATACATGTGTATATACTTTCTATATGCATGTATAAATACACATACATATATATGTATGTAGTACATGGGTTAATACTATATAAATATATGATACAGTTTGGATGTTGTCCCCTCTAAATCTTGTGTTGAATTGTAATCCTCAGCGTTGGAAGTGGGGCCTGGTAGGAGGTGTTTGGGTCATGGGGGTGGGTCCCTCATGGCTTGATGCTGTCCTCATGACACTGAGTGAGTTCTCACATCAGCTGGTTGTTTAAAAGTGTGTGGCATCTCCCCCTCCACTCCCTCTCTCTTGCTTCTTCTCTGGTCACATGAAATGCCAGCTCCTGCTTCGCCTTTTGCTATGCGTGAAAGCTCCCTGAGGCCTCCCCAGAAGCTAAAGAGATGCTAGTGCCATGCTTCCTATATAGCTTGCAGAACTGTGAGCCAATCAAATCTCTTGCCCTGTTCTCTTTCTGTTGCAAAGTCATAGCTAAAATCAGATTATTATGGAGTGGTCATTTTACCTGCTGGAACCAAGAGAGGCCTAGAAATCACAGAAAGTTTGAGTTTTGCCATATTTTCTTAATTAGATAAGCATTAGAGGACACCATCACCCAAAGCTGCTGTCAACTTGATGATTTCATATATTTATCACCAACTTCTCCTCCTTTAGAAAAGACAATTATTCTTTAAGAAACTCTGTTCTGGTTGAAGTGAGTAAAATCTTAATTCCCCTTGGGGAGATGTGACACTGAAAATGCAGTGTTTTTGGTTTTTTTTTTGTTTTTTAGTAACCTACTGAGAAATTATTTATTGGTGGCCTATAAAACTCTGTTCAATCTCTACCTTGCTAATTGATCATCTTGGCGGAGGCATTTTATAAAAACATATTTAAGAGAAATTTCTTTGATTCATGCTATAAGTCCAGTGTTGCATAATTTTTCTGCCTATGTGAACTGTAGATTTCCACTTTGAGAGAACTCTCTCAATCTAATAATAAAGATCAAGGGCTAGAAACACTAAGATAAACAATCAGAATTTTAAAATGAGCTAAGAAACAAGGTTTGTATGATACCAATGAGGTGTGTGTGGAGTGTAAAAAAGAAAAAGGGCTATTGGAATAGTGCTTCAGATATTGGCTAGGTTTGACATACTCAATGTACTATTATAGAGGCAGACAGCTGAAAGACAGCCTGAAGTCAGGAAGAATAAAACTGCTCTTATATATTCTAACTTAATTCACTGTAGAAAAAGACACTTCTCACAGGAAAGAAGAAAATCAATTCATCCTTTAAAGTGAAATAGACTAAAATAAGAAGTAAACACACACACTTTTTAGGGTAAACTTGGTCCACTCCAGAGTCTGTCACCAAGGTGATCACCTTCTAACTGTCAGAGGAATTGGCCCCAGAGCCACAGGGAGCATTCTGAGCAATTTCATCAGCCACATCTGTACTTTTTAATAGCATTAAATGCCAAGGAAAGCTGGTTCATTGTTTGGGAAGATCAGAATAGTGGAAGCTCTCCACACTTGCCACTCCTAAAAGTTAGGCTGATAGCTATGAAGTGGGCATCTGCAAATATAAAAGCCATTGTCTGAGCTAAGTACCAGTCTCATTATAAAACAAAGCTGCATTCATTGCTTCTACTCAAGGAGAGACATCCTGAGCCAGAGAACATCTACCTTGTCCTGATCTCTGCACATCAGGGGGCTCAAGCTCTCGTATGGCATTAAGTATTTTCTAGTAATGCTAGACCCACACAGTGGGGCATTGGTGGACCCCGTTTTCCTTTCAGCTCTCATTTCAAAGCTGAAGATCCACTGCAATAGGCATCACTACACTATCTTCAGTCAATAAACTTTCAGTGGTTTCTTATTTCCAAGTTCCAATTACCCTGCCTGCCTTTCAACACTTTTATTTTCTACCACTGCCCAATACACCTGGCCAGGCCAAGAAAAATTCTGCTGGATCCTAAAACCTACATTCTTTTCTGCAAAATTTTTGGTTTCTCACAGTGTCTTTTAGCTTCCTACAGCACACTGGCCTTCAGAGAAACTTTTTCTTCCCACTTTGGGTCACTGGGGGTTCAGGAAGTGCAAACCACTTTTGCTATCAGACTAAGCAAAATACCAACAACAGTGTAAGTCTGTTACAAAATGTGCTGTTTTCCATCTGACTTTACTAGGACTCAAGATCCTTAAAGGGGTATCTAGCACAGACCTTGGCCAGAGCAGACTCTCAAATATTTGTCCAATTAATTAATTCTCTAAACCAAAGAGAATATTTAAATTAGTTCCAATAATTATTCTAATAATAACTAATAATTCCCCTTCTAATTATTTAAGAATTAGTCACTGCAGCTCCAAGAGGTCCCTATAAATAAAGAAAAGATGCTGCATAAGGAAATCAACCTTGTAAATTCCAGAGGACAATCTCATAGCACTGCTCTAAGATAAGCACTGTCAACAGATACCAGCTGTTGGGGTGAGCCTCTCTCCCCAAAGCAAAAGCACCCAGAAGACCATCCCATTAACAGAAGCTCTGAAAATCCATAAAAGAAGTTCCAGACTTGGGCACATACCAAAGCATGATGTAATCTTCTGATTTTTTTTTTTTTTTTTTTTTTTTTTTAGATGGAAACTCACTCTGTCATCCAGGCTGGAGTGCAGTAGCATGATCTCGGCTCACTGCACCCTCCGCCTTCTGGGTTCAAGCGATTCTCCTGCCTCAGCCTCCCAAGTAGCTAGGACTACAGGTGCACCCCAGCACACCCAGCTAATTTTTTGTATTTTTAGTAGAGAGGGGGTTTCACCATGTTGATAGCCTTGATCCCCTGACCTCGTGATCCACCTGACTCAGCCTCCCAAAGTGCTGGGATTATAGGTGTGAGACACCGCACCCAGCCTAATCTTCTGACTTTTACAAACACTAGGAAAAATAGTGAGGACAAAAATATTTATTTTTGAAAACCTTTTGACAGTATTAAACCTAGATGATACTAACAAATACATAAAGACATGAACCTAGACTTTTGCCATCTGTAGCTGCTGTTTGGGGGAATGCAATGTAAAGTCTATGTTCTGATAAAAGTGAGCCATGTTACACTAACCTCTACTGAATGGAACACACTTTCACAATTCTTTTATACACACACACACGATACACGATATTATATTTCTCTTTGTTTTACTTAACAACAGTATGCTTTTTAAAACTGGCAAAGTTGGATGTTACGGCCAAAGCTTTAGGCTTAAATTTTAGTTTTGCTTTTCCGTACAATCCTGGGGCCAAGCAATTTTTTTTTAAGTATTCAGAAACATGTGCTACTGTAGTCCTATGCTCAAAACACCCATGTGGAAATAGTCCTCTAGACTTATACATTCATTCTTAAAAGGCTGGAGTATACAAACAACGATGCAGTGGGCAGACAGCCAGTTAATAAATCTCATTTCCGACTAACATCTGCATGAAACAGAGCTATGGGGAGTATCCTCTCCAGGGAGATCCAGAGCACGACTCATTCACTCTGTGAATTAAACAGTGTCACCTCAGAGGGCCCACACCACATTTATTTTTTAAGCAGCTCTTAAAATATACAGATTTCTAGCATTCATAAACACAATGAGGAAGCTGAGGCCGAGGAGATAACACAGAAGTGAAAACATGTCTCCATGACTCTGCTAAGCTATTTTTGTGCTTACTCTTTTCAACTGAAATTATTAAGACGGGGTAATTTTCCAAAGGAAACTTGCTTTTATAATCAAAGTGTACCCTAGTTTCAATAATGAGTTGTCACCCACTCTGTTGTTCCATGCTGTGAAAATGGGCTTTGTTTACACTATCAGATACCCGAGTTAAGAGATGTGGGTCAGGAACCACATTTGACTTACTTATGAACAATCTGGTGCAAATGTTATAACAGTAAGGTCTCCTTCTCCAAAGAGTGACTGCTTGCTCATTAATGGTGCTCAGGAGAGCTGTCCTATCCTTTAGGTATTCTCTCCTCTTCTCACCTGTGCTGCCAGCAAGGTGAAACGTGTTCTTGTAAGAGCTCCTGCAAGAGCCCTTTTTCAGTGACAACAGTATTCTTATGTTTACATAGCTCTCTTAGGAAATTATTTGTTTTAAATGCTGAGTTTATCCTCACAATATCTCTACAAGAACAGGGGCTAGATATTTTTATAAAAGTAGAAAATAAAACCTAAAGCCAAGTGCGGTGGCTCACACCTGTAATCCCAGAACTTTGGGAGGCTGAGGCGGATGGATCACTTGAGGTCAGGAGTTCGAGATCAGCTTGACCAACATGGTGAAACCCTGTCTCTACTAAAAATACAAAATAAGCTGGGAGTGGTGGCGGGCTCCTGTAAGCCCAGCTACTTGGGAGGGTGAGGCAGGAGAATTGCTTGAACCCATGAGGTGGAGGTTGAGCTAAGATCATGCCATTGGATTCCAGCCTGGGCAACAAGAGAGAAACTCTGTCTCAAAAAAAAAAAAAAAAAAAGGAAAGAAAGCCTAAAATAAAGGACCTGTGGGGGGCCTACCTGGGAGTCAGTAAAGGATCCAGGAAAATAATTCCCTCTGATCTTGCCAGGGCACGGGGCTTACTCAACGCCAGCCCCATCATAAGGGACTCCACCCAGAACTTCCAGGCACATCTCATTGTTGAGGGCTACACCAAACCTACAGCCAAAGCAAAACTTTTATTTGGTTAAATTTCTACTCTAGCTTTCAAATTGCCTTCCAAGTTTCCTCAGCAATTAAATGGCTATATTATTCCAGTCTTGGGATGCCAAAATAATGATGGAATGCTTCCTGGATAGAAAAATGTGTCACATTTTTCCTTTTCCTATGCCCCTCCAAAAAATAAGTGGTAGTTATTACACTGGACATCCACTTTGAAAGAAAAACAGACTAAGGAAAGCATTGAATGTGTCTGTCTCCATGTGCATCCTTTGTATAACACAAGACAAATGCAATTTGGGAGGCTTCCTTTTTCATTTAGCCTGTGACACCTCTCACTATAGCATCCAGTAATTCTATTATATCACATACAAATGCAGTGATGCTCTTAATGACTTAAGAATTTGTTCAATGATATCTTTATTAAAATTCAGTTTTGTTTTTTACATAATTTTGAATACCACTATAGGGACTCCAAAAGCAAACTGGAAATAATTTAGGAAATGCAGACAATAGCTTGGATTGAATTAAAGAGGTAAATAAAACTTCATTTTAAAGCAATAATCTGTCACCAAAACATAACATTTAACCTATCTGTCAAATGATTGTCCACTGCCATTTCAAATTAGTTCACATGAGTAATAAAACCCAACCAGGCAACTTCCTTTGGCCCATGTGGTAAAATTCGAACTCTGTCTTAAAAGCAACTGCTACCTACACAGCAGGGATTAAATCATTTAGAAAATGAAGGCTTCAAATTTACTTTCTATAAAAACACATCAAACAAGTAAGATTTAAAATTGCTTCAAGTTTTTTTACATTCTATTTTTAGGCTTTGGGATGGTCACAGAGGAAAAAGGTGGAGGAGCAAGAAGAGAAGAGGCCCAAATTTCCAATCACAGTGTGTCTGAAAGGAGAGCCCCAGAACTTGTGGACCAATTTTGATTTACATTAAGAGAATAACAAGCACTTGAAATCTGTAAGGATACCATGTCAACACATTAGTTGGAACCATAAGGCATGAGATTTTGGTGACCTCATGGGCACAGCCAAAATTAACTCCAAGTATTTACATAACTGCCAGAGATGACAGGGCAAAGGTTGCTTATAAATTTTTGTTTTTGAGTCAAGAAATAGTGTATTTCTTTGGCCAAAGAGAAAGGGAGTGGGGTACTCTCTCATCCTATTTTATGATATGCAACATTTACACACACAATATTCTACCCATAGTACCATCTAAATGTTTAGATGAAGGCTCTAAAAGAAGAAAAAAAGAGTTATTTCCTGTTGCTCACTAGCTGAGAGGATGCGCTTTAGAGGTATGTATGCTCTGCCTCAAAGCGAAAGCATTGTTAGCGTTTATCAAGGTAACATTTAAAAATAACTACCCCAGTACAAAAGAACTTCAGAGGAAATATGACCGAAGCTATCAGTCTCCCTTCAAGTCTGGCCTTGAGCTGCATAAGACTCTAGCTGCATTCTCCATTACATTGTTATCCTTATCAAACAATGCAAACAATTTTAATGAGCTTATCTACTGGAACATATTGCCAGATATGTTAATGTAAAAATGATGCCAACCGTACAGGTCAACTCATTAATCAAAAGGTTCACAATACAATGACCAAGATCAGTCCTATCCTCAAAACAGACCTCAGCAAAATACCAGGAATTACCTTCCTACTGTAAATAAGAAGGAAAGTCTCCCCCACCCAAGCGATGGTCATAAACTCCTCAGAAAATGCAAAACAGAGCCCAGTTTTTTTCAAGTCCTTTACAGTCCAGTCTCTTTCTAATAAACCTAGGGTTCTGTGGAGAAAATTTTGGTGAATGTCTGACACTGTGACCTCTGCTGTCAATCCCTGCACCAATCAGAGAGCAGAATTCTTACAAAGCTCCATCAATCTGGCGGTTTAACATCACAGACTGCAGCTTAATCTAGAGGATTCCATCTTTCCTGCACACTCTCCAGGTTAAGCGCAAACGTTTTTCTCCCCATCTTCCCGTTTTCTGCCTTTTGGCACAGCTACCTAATGGCTCCTTTAAAATCTAAAAGGGAAGGAGGAAAGGAAGTGCTACCGCCTGTCTCCCTTTGGACAAGGGAGGGGAAACATGCATTTTTATCAGTGTGGAAGGAAAGAGATGGAGGGAGACCCCTTGCAGGCAGCAAACCTATTCACAAAATGCTTTCCATCTGCAGTCGCAAAGCCTCAATGCAAACCCAACATGACACATGGAAACAGATACCAAATAATCATAACCGCCTTCACAAATGCATGCCTGCAGCAGGGGTCGCAGGCAGTGTCTGCCCCATTATATAACGGGCTGGATTTCGGCGCGCCCTCTCGGCGGTCCCCGGCGCTGCTCGGGTGCCAGCCCCATTACCTGTAGGAACGCTCCCCGCGTACTGTGTGCTTCCGGAAAGGAATGATGGTCCCGTTATTATCCTGGATGATGTCGTTGTTGTTCTCGCCATTTGGGGACAGGGTTTGGGTCGGCCCAGGCATTGGCGCACTCCCGAGAAGGGGAACAAACCGCTGTGGGCTGGCTGTTGAGGAAGGTGGCTGCGTCTTCCCGCTCGCTCTCCTGCTCCACACAGACCGTGCTGGCCGCCTGCTCGCTAGCTGCCTTCTCCCAGATCGGGCTCGCGCCCCGCCCTCCTACGGCCCCGCCCCCTGGCACTGACGTCAGAGCGCCGGCAGCAGCACCCTGATCACGTGGCCAGCCCGTCGCCATGGCAACCCGCTAACTCATCACCTCGCCTCAATTCGCACAGGGCCGCGGCATGACCACGCCAGCAGCTCCAGGCAGGCACCGGGGCAGGCCTACATCTGGCATGTAAAACCCCAGGCCACCCTGCAGCCCCCCTAGCAGACTCGCCTTGTCTGAAAACCAGCTCTTCCTCTAACCATTTCCTTTCCGACCCGTGCTTCAACTGCAGCTGTGTACACAAAAGAAGGATTCAGGCAAAGGGGTGTGGGAGACCCTTTAACTCCTTCAATACCAAATTTTTATGCCATGACAATTAAACTTGGTCAGGTTTCAGAAAAACGTAAAAAGGACCTGGTGGCCAGCTTGTAGAAAAGGCATCAGACTCAAAGAGATGAAAATTTCTGGCTTTTTCCCCTCCAAATAGCAGCAACCATCTCCCCCAAAACAAGCCAAATAGCTAAACACCTACAAGGAAGCTGTATTTCCTTCTAATCAATACAGGCTTTAATAATGTGAGGATTAAAGATGGCAAATTAAGAAATCATCTGTACAAAGGAATCCGCAAAGAAGGTTTCTTTTTTCTTTTAAAAAAAGGTAACCACCATTTTAGAACATCAGTTATCCAAAACCCTCCAATTCTAATTCTTTATGCTGCCTCCTGATACAGGTCATTAATTCCTTGCCATTTATTCTATTTCCATTTGAATTACACAAGTGATCACCTCATTTAGTATTTGGAAGTGCTTAATATTCAAGCTGTTCAATATACTTGCAATTCAGTTTTCAAATATATTGGCTATGTGACAGATAGTATTATTTTCCCCATTTTAAAGATGAGTAAACTAGTATGACTAAGTAAATTATTTAAGATCACACACCTAGGAGTGGTGAACTGGAGCTTCCAAGTGACATGCTTTTATCAATGTGATTGGATGGTAGTGATCTGTCATATGAGCTCAATAAATATTACAAATCAAAGTAAGAATCAAGTACTTCCAATATGGCTGTTGTGAAAAGACAGCTGTGAACAGAATTGCTAGTACTGTGCAGTCTATGGATTAGATTATAAATTCAAAGATCCTGCATATGTTTACTGCTGTCCTACAGAGAGGAGAGGAGATTTTGAAGGATTCTCTGCTTATCGGCTGTGGTCTCTGACCCTTTTTTTTTGAGGCAGAGTTTTGCTCTGGTGCCCAGGCTGGAATGCAGGGGTGCGATCTGCACCCTGGGTTCAAGCGATTCTCCTGCCTTAGCCTTCTGAGCAGCTGGGACTACAGGCACACAACCAGCACACCCAGCTAATTTTTGTATTTTTAGCAGAGACAGGATTTCACCATATTGGCCAGGCTGGTCTCGATCTCCTTACCTCGTGATCCAGCCTCCTCAGCCTCCCAAAGTGCTGGGATTACTGATATGAGCCACTGTGTCTGGCCAGTCTCTGGCCTTTATAGGGTGAAAAGGAAAGAAGAATTGGGGTGTGAAAGACACGGTATAAATATATGTGTCAGAACGTATTAAGCTATGGCTCATTCCACATCATTGTATGGTTTATTAGCTTTATCATTTTGAGATATAGATATTAAAAACAAGTAAACACTTTGTCATTCCTGACAATTCTTCAGCATATGTCCCTGGAAATAAGTTATTACTGGTATCAAGTTTCTGGAATTAGAATCAAATGTTTTACAACCCAGATGGTAACGATAATCTCAAACACGAGGCCCTACTTTTTTTTTCCTTTCTATTTTATACTATCCTCTTGGGCTATTATTTTAATAATTTTATCTTTTGCTTCTCCAGTTCATAGTGCACAAGTTGATTTCTTCATCCACATCTCACTTTACATAAGATTTTTTTTCTTATACAATTGGATCCAAATCTGACCTTAGACTTAACAAGGTACACAGATGAATGTCTAAATACCGAAGATACACACCAAGCTTCATATTGCACTGTGAGCTAAAGGGGCATTACTGTTTCTGTTACTTGACCCACTGTTTTCAATTTCCTTATGAATTTGTTCCTTTTCACAAAGCTTCCCCTTTTGGGGGGGACAGTCTGAAATTGAAAGGCACAGTCTACAAATCAAATATTTAATGCCTTCAGAGTATGCTGTCAATCTGGGTTCTTTAGTACAGATCACTTTTTCATGATCCTGTATTTAAGTAATATGTAAAACATAATTTGTGTCATTGTGGGGACTAAATTTGTTAGAATTTGAATGTATAGTTCATTGATCATGCCAACTAATTTTGTGGAGAGAACATACCCACTTTGTTTCTAGTCTGCTCATGAAGGAAGGGATGGGATGATGACCAAGAATTTGGGCTGATGGGCTAAAAAGGGAGGGGCTGTGAGTCAGGTGAAGGGCCCTAAGGGCCCTGTAAATCTTCCTCTAAGACTACTCTGAGTCACACTACTATAAAGGGACCCACCGAACTCCAGAGACCAGTGATTACCCTCTGAGATGCAGGGGTAACAGGGGTAATAATTTGAAAATATTAAACAGATGTGTTTTTGTTCCTCTCCTCATAAATCAGGTTACCTGGCAGCCATTTTCCAGTTGAGCCCTAGGGAAAAGGGAGGGCAAATTCCACTTTGGGAAACAGAATGATATGATATAGGGAAAGTGTAGAAAATGCAGGAAGGATGAGGGAAGAACCCACTCTTTCCAGCGCCAACTGAGAGTAGAAAGAATGGATGAAGAGGGCCAGGAGCTAGTAATCCCAGCACTTTGGGAGGATGAGGCAGGTGGATCACAAGGTCAAGAGATGGAAACCATCCTGGCCAACATGTCTCTACTAAAAATACAAAAATTAGCTGGGCGTGGTGGCATGTGCCTGTAGTCTCAGCTAATCAGGAGGCTGAGGCAGGAGAAGCACTTGAACCCAGGAGGCAGAGGCTGCAGTGAGCCCACATCACAC
>NW_016107763.1:1006104-1007779 GCF_001604975.1 Cebus imitator
AAAAAAAAAAAAAAAAAAAAAAAAAAATGGATGAAAGGAAGACAAGGCAGGGCCTCCTAGCTTCAGGTCTCCAGGCTCAAATCCCAGAAGGGCCAGAAGGGAGACATTGGAAAGGCTGAAGGCAAAGCCCAAACCTAAGGGACTTCCTTTTGCATCATTTTCAATTTGAGACTCTAGGAAACCACTGCTGTAAAGAGGGGCTTCCCAACACCAAGCAAGGTGTAGCCTCATCACAGTAAGACTAAAATCAATGGCTTAGTACAGTTAGTATGGTTAAGGAAAGGTTAGGCTTAAATTTTACTCTCAGACTCTTCTTTTGCTGGCATGCAATGTAGGAGATATTTAGAAGTTTCCATTTGCCCTATAAGGAGATAATCAGGAGGTGGAGCAGATGTGGCTATTGGAGATCTGAATTTGTGATGCTGGTGGTGGTAGGGGGTGTCAGGAGGGAGCATCTTTACAGCAGAGGCAAAGCAATATTTAATGAGTCCACAAGATGGAACATTTAAGACAGAGCCCAAATACGAGAAATAGCCAGCTCTGAGAAATCTACACAGGGCCAGGGCCACACCTATATAGAGAGAGATTCTACAGCTGTAGGGGTCAGCATAGACCACCAGCAGAATGCCCATGGATGGGATCAGACCAGTGACTCCTCAGCAGACTCAGATATTTCAAGCCCAAGAACCAGCATAAGACCAGGAGGTCCCTACATTCCCCACCCTCTTGTGTTTCTATAAGCCCCACTTACCTATTCCTCCAGACACCATCTTGCAGAGGGGCTAAGGAAAGGAAAGATATATCAAGACCAAATAGTCGCCCAAGAGGTGAAGCCATCCAAAGGTGGTCTAAAATGGAAGAGGCCGTAATACTGTAAACTAGCAAGTTTAAGACTGTTTCTGGTTCCCCACTCCCCAGCAGCGTAGGGAGAATTACCCAGGTCATCCTAAGGGCGGGGAGGAAACAACTAAACTAAACTGTCTTTGTAAATATGACTGTGGATTCAGGTTTTGTCTTATGTACACAGGTATATCTAAAATAAAGATTGTGCTGACCATTGCCCTTCACTTCCAACTGCCCACTGGAATATAGCTCTGCCACCAAGCATCAGCATTAAAGAGGGGCCCTGGGTCCTAGGCTTGACTTCACCAGATGCAGGTTCTATGACCTTGGCAAGCTACTTTGTATCTTTAACATTCAGTTTCCTCATTGATAAAATAGGGTAATAATGCTTGTTTCTCCGTAGTGCTGCTGTAGAGATGGAGATTACATTATCTGACGTATTTAAAGCACTTAACCCAGTGACTATATAGCAATGCTTGTTAAGTGGTAGAGGTTATTTTTAAAAATAATAGGTGTACCCTAAAACATTCATCCATTTGAAGCTGAAAACTGGCTTTGTTGTGTACTAGGAGCTGGTTTAAAAAAAAAAAAGTCTCAGGCTTTCACTTTAAGCAATTCCCAGTGTTGTAGGTGAGCAATTGGTAATAATTATTGTCAATGATGATTACAACACAAGTGCTATAGCAATGGTGCTGCATAGGGTGGTACGGGACCATAGATGAGCACCTAAGTCAGAATGGAAACTTGGAAGTAGGTCTGAAAAGTACACCTAAAATCTCAGATGAAGAATAACAATAGCAACCTTTTTCTTTATAGTTCATTTTCTATGCAC
>NW_016107763.1:1007814-1066197 GCF_001604975.1 Cebus imitator
TCACCACTCTAGCTTCAGTTCCTAGACTAGAACCTGGCAGATAGTAGGCATTCAGTGAATATATAATCCATTCGTTTATTCAACAAATATCATCTTATTTGATTCTCACAGCAACCCTAATGAGAAAACATTAAGTTTGAAGAGAGGCAACTCATCCAGGATTGGATATTAGGTTTTCTTAGCCCCAAAGTTCACATGCTTATCCATTAGGATAGGCATCATATTGTATATCCATTATATCCTAAATCCATTGTAACCTATATCCATTAGGGTAAGCATTATATTGTCATTTAAAAGAGGAATGGCAGTGTAGAGGGAAGATAAAGGGCTTTCAAGCAGCTATTCCTACATACAGAGGTAGGAAAGATTATAAAATCTCTGGGAAACAGCAGACTATTTAGTATGGACAGAGAACATAGTGGTAGGAGATGGGGCAAGGGTGAAGGTGCAGAAAGGGCTCATGGCCATGCTAAGGAGCTTGATCTTAATTCTGAAGGTGATCTGGAACCACAAAGTACTGTAGGAAGGGAAACTTATGGTGACACTTGCATCATAACAAAAAACTCTGATGTTGGCAGCAGTGTGGTGGATATATTGAAGAAGTGGTTTAGGTCTTCATCACTTTTTTGACTAATTTTGAAGACCTAAACTAAGATAGGGGCAAGAGATTGTAGAATTCATAGCGTATAACTCAGAATTTGATGACTAATTGGATGTAGACATGATTTTTTGTGGGAGTTAAAAGTGGGTAATGAAGGAGAAAGAGACATCTCAAATGAATCCCAAGTTTATGGCTTGGGTGACCAAGCAGATAATGGTACCATTTATCAAACTAAGGAATACAGATTAAATTGTTCTTCTGGAAGAAAGTTTCTCATAATGTGTTTTGGACATAGAGAACTACCTACAGAACATGCTAGTGGTCAATACTAGCATGCTGTGTGGGTGGTTCACTACTTGTGGAATAAGGGAATATATAGGTTTTAATCTGATGAGATGTGCTTGACTTGGAGATACGTATTACTTGGGAGAAGTTATATAACAGGTGGTCATTGCAGCTATGAGTGCTCTCATTAGGGGAGAAAGAGAAGACCTGAGATAAATCTCTTTAAAGGCTGATGTTCCAAGAGAAACCTGCAAAAAGAGACTGGGAAGGGTTTTACCTAGCAGGGCAAATCACAGGAAGGAGTGATTTCAGTGGGCCCAAAGGAGAAGCAGGTCTCACAAAGGAGGGAGAGGTCTCTAAGGCCAAACATCAAAGAAAGAATGAATCAGATAAGGAAAGAGTTATGTTTACTAGATTTGAGAAGGTGTTCTTAAAGATATTTTTAAGAGGCTGGGTTTCAGGACTGACACATCAATAGCTACTGAAGAAAATGATGAAATCTTTCAACAGGTAGGAGGCACTGCAATTTTTCATAAAAACATGAATTTTATGACTGAAACAAGATATTCCAGGAAGAGATGGACTAAATCAAGGATGTATCAAAGTATCTGCAACTAATAGGAATCTGCAAGTATTTGTACTAAAAAGTTCCCAGCAATACAGAAAGGACGTGTTAATTAATGACCAACTGTTAGGCATCAGATGAATTAATCCTACTTTTGGGCCCCTTGAGGTCTAGATCCACCAAAAAATAAAAAAAAAAACAACAAAATAAAACAAATGTTTAAAGTGCCTATTTGGAGAGCTGGATTTCTAAAATGGACCCGGAGGACACACAGCCAGAAGCATGGGAACATGGAGCAGAAATGAAACCAGCAAGAAGACCCAGCACGCAGGAGCAATCGAGGAAGACTGAACCCCGGCATTAACTGGAATTTTAAATTCCTAAGTTACATCACAGTCATGTTTCTCTTAGAACTTAGGCCAGAGAGCACAAATAATTCCTTACTGACAGAAATCATCGTTCCTCCACTTCTCCAACACATATGGTTCATCTAGAACAGAGATTTTTGCATTGCTTTAGAGTTGAGAAACTGTAAACTATAATAGCAGAGAAGATATGAATTCACTACCCAGGAATGAATGTTAATCTTGATTCAATCCCAGAAACACCTACTCATCGTGAATGTCTTTCTCAGGTTAAAAATGTGTTCACTGAAGCTGATAATCACTGCTGTCAAAGACATTCACAGCTGTCACACTGCCTTAGATGGGGGCTTCCTTAGATCATTATCACCTCAAATACAGACAGAAGATTCCACTTAGCAGTCACCTCTGCTGGCTCGGGACAAGCCATTTCTCCCATGTGTATATTTTAAGATATTTTCCAGTAGGGAATGGCAGGTACATTAGTTATCAATGGCTGAAATATATGCTCCACGCCCAAAATGATAACAGTGAATAAACATATGATTGGCCAGCTAGTAGTACCGGCACTGAAATTGCACTAGTGGTATAGAAATGTATTTGAAATTGGCCCTTACTTGTTACCTTTAACCAGAGGCATAGGAAGATTTTATTGTTCTTTTGGATCTGGTGAGAATTTAATGACATGTGAATACCTCCTGGCCTTAAGTAATAGCATTTTATTTAAGAAAAATTGGTGAATAATATTTTCCTCCAGATGAAGAAAGCCTTCTTCAAAACCAACATGCAGAGGTATGCTCCTCTAGAATTGACTTTTGAGATTACCTGTCTTTGCAAATTATTTGTGCTCAAAGGCAAAATTTTAGTCTCTTACTTGCTAGCAAAATATCAAGGTGTCCATGATGTTAAAACACAGAACATGCTATTGCATGACATAAGATTTCTGTGTTGGAATTTACTTCCAATTTGCTTTTTCTTAGATTTTCTCAAGCTTGGATTTAATTTTGTAGAATAACTCATAGAACATGATGGGAATGCAGTTTAAAAACACCCAGAGCATTATGATTTCTGCAATCAATCAAATCTGTACAATGTGAGGTTTCAGTTATTAAATAAAAATGTGCTTTTGCATTATGCCATCTGACTAAATTTAAGAGCTTGGAATATGTTTTCCATAAAAATACAATGTGATAAATGTTATAATATAAGCATGCATTAAGTATTAGAAATATAGAAAAGAAAGCAACCAGGCTTGGGGATACTAGAAAAGCTTCACTAAGATAGTAATATTTGAATTAGGCCTCAATAATTCAGTCTATAAATATTTATTGAATACTTATTATGTGCTAGGAACAATTCTAGGCACCAGAGATGCAGAAATTTGTAGAAAAATATTCCTTCAATTTTCACCTAAGTATATGAGCAAGTGTATGTGATAGGGTCAGAAGACAGACAATAAGTAAAATACGTAGTGTGCCAGATGGTGGCAAATGCTAGAGAGACAATTAAAGCAAGGAAGGAGGACATGGAATACAGAGGAAAGGTACTGTAATTTTAAATGGAGTGACCAGGGTAGACATTCCTGAGAAGATAATCTTTAAGCAATGACCTGAGGGAGGTGAGGGACACAGGCCTGTCATATCAGAAGAATGTTTCAGGCAGAGACAACAGAAAGTGCAAAGACATGGTGGCACATGCCTGTAATCTCAGCTACTCAGGAGGCTGAGGCAGGAGAATTGCCTGAACCTAGGAGGCAGAGGTTGCAGTGAGCCGAGATCGTGCCATTGCACTCCAGCATGGGTAACAAGGGCGAAACTCCGTCTCAAAAAAAAAGAAAGTGCAAAGGCCCTGAGGTAGAAGCATGATTTGTTCAAGAAACAATAAGGAAGTGAGGTCACATGTATGCAGCACAGTGAGTGTGAATGTGTGTGTATTGTAGGGATGGGAGACATAGTTGTAGAAGTTGAGGTGAGAAGGATCACAGAGTAACCACAACGTGCAGGGCTTTGGAAGTCTGTTGTAAAGACTTTGGCTTAAAACCAAAGTTAGAAACCAGGCATTTGCAGGAGTGTTAGCAGTGGCAGCAGAGATGTGGAATGCTCTCTAATTCCTTTAATAGCAACATCTAATATTTGAATAGTTTTTATGGGCCAAGTGCTATGTTTAACAATAAGGAGGTATTTTATTCTCACCAGAAGGGGGTTATTCTAAGTCCCATTTGTCAGAATTTGTCAGAGGAGGTAACTAGTTCAATAACTTAGCCAGATCACTGACAGGAAGTGGCAGAGCTGGGCACAAACACACTTGCCAGATGTCACATATGCCATTCTTCTTCCCTAGCTCAGTCTATCTTCCACGGAGGTCTGACTAACCTGGAAGGAAGAATGCAGAATCCAGGGTTGGGAGTGGCAGAGATGAGATAGCAGATGGATGCAGAGGGAAGAGACTGCTGCCATAAAACGGCACTTCCATGTAGGCAGCAAGGAAATAAAGCCGTAAAAAGGCTGGGAGACAGAGGGAATAAAAAGGAACAAGGGTTGGGAGCCTGTACAGGATAGGAATATCTATGGGAGTGAGAGATTGGAAGAAACGGAGGGATAGGAGTCGTAAATTATGGTTAAGAAAAAGGGCGGGGGAAGGAGGAAGAAATGCTAGCATTGGGGGTTAGCAGTATATGTGATTGACAGAGAAAAAATGATTTTCTTATCTTTATTTATAGTGATTAGCTATTTTATTTTTCAGTAAGCCTCAGCTAGCAATGTCCATTTCTTTGATACCTTCTGGAGGGAAAGGAAACCACAGGCATTTTTTTGGTATTTGTATTCAAAGCTACAATCTGCTTTCATTTTCACTATGCCAAGGCTGTTCTAATTCAACCATCCAGCTACAGACATGTCTATTTGAGTGCTCTCATTAAAATGTGTCTATGTCCAATTTTATGAAATTCCTCTATTTCCTTTTTCTATTTTTTTTCATCTTAAAATAAAATGCATCTTGTTGAAGTGACTGGATAGGACAGCTAAAAGGGATTAAAAGGCACCTTGGGCTCAGTTGGGTGGCAAAAAAAATGAAGAGGCTCCAAGTACTGCTAACAAATAAATAATCTTGCAGATGTTTCAGAAGCTTTCTGGAGAAGATTTCCTTAGGGTTCTGAAAAATTAACTAACTCACTGGGCTTTATTTCTGACTTTGATATTAAAGACTGCAAGCTGAGTGGCAACTCCTTAACATAAATAAAAAGGAAGCCAGGAGAAAGTGGGGAAATGGTCATTCTATCAGGTACCAGGGACTTCCAGAGTTCCAGAGCCACTCAGAACCTAGGCCATCAAGTGGTAGCCAGGGACATTGGAAGGAAGGGTCTTCCTGAGCCTGGAACTTCTGTCAAGTCTGGTGTGTACCACTGCAGAACTATGGCTTGCGGATGGCTCCTCGACAGCGTGTCAAGGGAACATGAGGCCGGCAGCTGGAAAGCAATG
The DNA here is from genome assembly GCF_001604975.1 of Cebus imitator. Taxonomy (NCBI): domain Eukaryota; kingdom Metazoa; phylum Chordata; class Mammalia; order Primates; family Cebidae; genus Cebus; species Cebus imitator. The sequence continues at coordinate 1,013,104 of NW_016107763.1, forward strand.
TGAGTAATGGAAGAGAAATTCCTCATTTTCTGACCTCATCCAAACAAAATTTTTAAAAAGAAAATTAAAGCATCTTATTTGATTAGAAAAAAAAAATGCAACTGGAGATCATGAAGTAAGACTAAGTTTCCACCAGAAATGTTTTCAGTAGAGCTTATGTTTTCTTTCCTCAAGTGCTTAGAACACCAAGCACCTTCCTGTTCTCAATTCACATTGACTCAACATCTATAGAAAGTGGAGCCAAAGGGTCCAACTGCAGAGTGTAGCACATGAAAACATAATGGGCCTCCTTTAAGAAGCTTCCATTTAACTTCTACATAAAATAATCAGATCCCTAGGAAAACTAGATATCTTAGTCTTAATATGTGAGACATAATGAGTTAATAGTCAGCTGATAGATCTAGAATCGATGCTTGGAATCAACTTCTCTACATAGCCTGTCTTCAAACCTTTCCTACCAGCCTACAATTCCAGTCTCTTTGGGGCAGATCCTATCAGCCTTCAATGATGCAACGGAATGCTGAATGAGAAATAATGGCATGTAGTATAAAGAGCATGCACAGTGAATATTATTTTGTTTGCTCCTCCCTCTTTTGGGAAATATTTCTTCAAACCTTGTGGTTCTAGCAGAGCATGCTAAATATAATTATTCCATCCTCCTGATCCTGAAGATTGATTCAGGGATAGGCCTATGACCCAAATCAGGTCATTTAGAATAGTTCTCTAGGATTTTCTAAAATTAGAGCAGTAATGTGTATGAGTTTGGGATGTTGGGGGATGGTATCTTCTTTATAAAAGGTAGTACTAAGGAATTAAGAAAATATCATATACATTACATATTTACACATTTTGCACAGAGTAGCAAAATTCAAAGAGTTCATGGTTTGGATTACAGGTATTGATCAACTTATGACCTATGCAACTTATGACCATTCGACTCTACCACCACAATCGCTAGCCACGACTGCTCCGCGTCTGGCAGCGCAAACGTTGCCCAGCTGGGCGTATGACAGTGCGGACCAGCTTCCGGCAGCACTACCATCTCTGCGTGCACCATTTCAACTGTTATCCCAGATTTGGTACAGCAATTTGTGTTTTGTGTCTTGGATATTTTTCATCAAACCCCTCCCAATAAACTCCTTATAGATTTTGAAGCAATGGACCCAAACATCGAACGATTTGCAAGGATTGAACGGATGGCGCACTCTGTGTTTCATCCATATCGTGAAATTTATGAAGAAAAAAAGAAACATAAAATTCAGACAAAGCTCACCATGTTTATGAAAAAACCAACTCTGGTAACCCCAACTGCTGCCTCAGATGACAACATCAACGATCCATAGCCAAGCACCAGCAGCCAATAAAATGTTTCGTACATGTTTATATATTTTGATATGTTTTGCAATTGGGAAAATGTTTCCTATGGTATTTTTTACACCTGTATTTTGTATTTTTGTATGCACCTGTATTTTGTAATTTTGTATGTTTTGCAAATATTAAACCAGTTGTACTGGTAATGCAGTGTTTTACTTAAACCTGACGAATGTAAAAATAAGAAACAAAATGGTGTAGAGATGATACGAATGGCATAAAATGAACAAAGAAAATTATGATATATAACAATGAAAGAAAATTATGATAAAATATGACTTAAAGATTTTTATAACATCATTCACAGTACTGTACATATAGCCTACTCAACTTACGACCAAATCGTATTACGACCGGTCTGTCAGAACCAATCGTGGTCGTAAGTCGAGCACTAGCTGTAATATGCTTTGGATTTGAATCCAGGTGCTTTAAAGTTGTTTAACCTTGGACAAATTACTTAACTTCTCTAGCTTTAGCTTCTTCATCCATAAAACAGGGATAAGATTTACAAGGTAACATTTTGAGATATAAACCTAGGTTCCTGCCTTGTCCCCTGTGACCATAATTTTTTTTTCCTCTTCCATTCTAGAGGTTGGATTTATTTCTCCTCCCTTTGAATCACCATGGCAGCTTTGATCAATAGATTTTGGTAGAAATGATGCCAACCAGTTCTTGACCTAGACCTTACAATGACAGGCAGCTTTTGCCTTAGTCTCTTAAAGGTCAGCTGTCCTGTGAGAAGTTCAGCTACCCTGGAACCACCATGCTGCCCTGTGAGAAGTTCAGCTACCCTGGGGTAAGTGCCAACCATGTGGAGAGGTCCAGAGGATGGGACACATGGAGATGGAGGTGAAGAGAGAAGGAAGAGACCACAAAGAGTACCAAGGTTCCAAATATGTGATGGAAGAAGTGCCCTGCATCTCTACCCACCACAGCTGACGCTCTGTGGATGTATAGATCAGAAAGGAGCTGCTTAGCTAAGACCTTCCTGAATCCCTGGTCCGCAAAACCATGATGTATGACAAATGGTTATTTTAAATTAATAAGTTTTGGGGTAGTCTGTTATTCATTAACAGATGACAGAAAAACCCTGTCGGTTCTCTATTGTGACTCAAAACTTGGTGGGTTAAAACAGCAGCAATCATTTTATTATCTCTTGTCATTGTGGAGCTTGGCTGGGCTTGGCTAGGTGGTTGTCACCCATGGTCTCTCATGTAGCTGTGGTTGGAAGGTGACTGACTACTGAAGTCATCATAAAGACTTCCTCAGTCTCATCACTGTTGGCTGATGTTGCCTTTTAGTTGGGGCCTCAGCTGGGGCTGTAGCTGGAATACCTATGTAAGGCTTCCCCATGTGACCCGGGCTTCTCACAGCATGGTGGCTCAGTTTCTAGCACAATCGGCCCTAATGAGCAGGCAGAAGGCCATGGCAGTTTTAAAACCTCATCTTGGAAGTCACAGAGCATCCTTTCCATTGTACTATGCTGGTCACAGGTGCCACAAAGGTCCACCCAGATTCAAGAAAAAGGGCTATCAGCACCACTGGTAACCTAACCAGGAGGAATGTCAATCTCACACTGCAAGAAGGGCTTGTGGGATGGAAGACATTGTGGTAACCCACGTTGGAAAACCTACCACACACACTTGCTGAACCTTCTTTACTCCCTGTGTCCTCAGCATGGGGCAGAAACTCAAGAGGAAGAAAAGAATCAGTGCTCAAGTTCTGAGTATCAAAATCGACTTGTAAGCCCATGGCAGAAAGACTAACCTGAAGAAAAGTTTCTGAGCCTCGTTTTCAAGTATCAACAGCTTAAGATCTTTAAAAGACTCAGAACCTACAGTTCGTGCCATAAGCCACAAGACTACCTGACTGGTTAGAGATGTTGGATTAGAAGCTGGTGAGTGTCCTTGAAGAGGGACTCTGCCCCAGCCATGCCCCAAGTTGGCATGGGAATTTGAGAATATAGGGAGCCTGCCCTCCACTTTATATCTGGAACCCTGAAGGATGCCAAAGCCACACAGAAGGTCCCTGGTCACCTTGGCACAGGAACAGCGTGGTGCAGATGCAGGTAAAGTGTTCAGGGCAACAGCAATTTTTCTGCAGAGCTAGCAAATATTTTTGGAGAGAAAGAACAAACCTGACCCCATGTGGTAGTGACAAACATCAACAGAAAAGAACAGGCCTCTGCAGACTGTGCCCATTTTCCTTGGGGAGAGTTGCCATGGAAGCAACTAAAAAAAAAAAAAAAAAACAAAACAAAACAATCTCCATTCAGGTTTCCAGAAGTACCTTGTAAAAATGTGAGCCTATGGTGTGGTGTCTATATTCATCACTGCATTCTCTCACTTACTGAATAAGCAGGTCAGAGGCATGTGTAGAAATTAGGTTGTGGCCACCGGTTTAGACAATACACAGTACATTTAATGAAGAAGCTTCTCTCCTGCTTGGCTCCCTCTCCAGATCTCCTGCTTAAGCTGAACTCATAGCCAGCACTTGGTTTTGAATCCTCATAATGTTTTCTGTCTGATTTAGACATCATACCTTTTCATTTCACAGAGGGACATGTATACTTCGTTCTTTCCTCTCCTGCTGCTCATATCCTGCTTCAGACACACTCCTTCCTCATACCTAGAGAGGTTTCCTTGCTTCACAATCAACTCACGTCTCACCTCCAGCTCTATTTTCCCTCCTTTCATTTTTAGAAGTCTTCAGTGGTTCACTATCATTTCAAGACAAAAATCTAAGTTTTTCTTTAGGCACTATAAAACCTAACTACCTGGCAGGGCATGGTGGCTTACGCCTGCAATTCCAGCACTTTGGGAGTCTGAGGCAGGTGGATCATGAGGTCAGGAGTTCAAGACCAGCCTGGCCAATATGGTGAAACCCTGTCTCTACTAAAAATACAAAAATTAGCCAGGCCGTGGTGGTGCGCGCCTGTAGTCCCAGCTGCTCAGGAGGTTGAGGCAGGATAATTGCTTGAACTCCGGAGGCAGAGGTTGCAGTGAGCTGGGATTGAGCCACTGCATTCCAGCCTGGGCAGCAGAGCAAGACTCCATCTCAAAAAACAAACAAACAAAACCCCCTAACTACCTTTAGAAACTTATCCCCCACCATGTATAGAAAGAATAAGATTGAATTTGGTTATGGCCTAACCTGAAATGTTAGTTTTGCCACCCGGTATCAGCATAAGCAAAGCTTCCCCTGTACTTGGTAAACAAAGAGAAGAACCTATAAGCACTCCTATTTTGAATTCTTCATAAACTCTCTTGGAAGAATCTATTATTACATCTGATTATTCCATTGAACTATGTTCAGTGGAACTGCTAGACTTCTATGCTACCATTTGAAAATAACTTCAGCTTTCTTTATTAAAAAGCTACAGAGAGGACCACAATTTAGTGAAATGAATTCTGATGATGTAAATGTAAATGTTAACAGTATCTGAGCTGTTACCTCTGAGTCTCTGTCCTCCCAGGATGAGGAGACACAGAGCTGGGAACATTCAGCCACGACTGTCTCATCTTTACAACTGGTTTAGTTATAATCAGATTACATCATTAAAGTCAGAATCACAATGTTTTAAGCTCATTAAAATATCAGCTAAAATTCATAGGGAATTATTGGCTGGAAGAATTAAAGAGTTAGAGCATTGCTATTTCCTATTGATGGTTAAGACATGCAAAGTTCCACAGAGGGTAAATTTTGAGGCTGGATAACAAGCCCCCAAAAGTTTCTTTGGCCGTTCACTTACACTTGGACACAACCAGCTGAACAGCAGCTTCACATTCTGCACGCAAAATACTCAACTCCGGGTAAAGTAAATCATTCCACAAGTGGCCTCCTTCCACATTCACAATACTTGAGAAGAGTTCCTGAAACTTGGACACAGTGCTGTGGAGTAGAGCCAAGAAACTTCACAGTGGTTATGAAACAGCTGCAAATCCATGCTTATGTCATGCTTTGCACAAATACTCTATAAGGGACACATTTGATCAAGAGTAGTACTCTTTGCTAGTACTAATCAAGGTGAGAAGTTGGATTTCACCAAAAAGATTTCAGAACAACCCTCTAGTGTTTTGCAATTATATAATTCTAAAATTTATTGTTAATATGTATTATTTTTTATATTTTCCTCACTCACCCTCCAAGCAAATTCATCATAGTATTAATAGCTATTCACAATATGGAGAAAGAAAAAAAGCAGCAACGAATTAAAGAATCAGTCCCCTCAGAGGTTAACACTAGTTTATCTGGCAAAAGAGAACATCCTATAACAATGAGAGGTGCTGCCATCCTTAAAATTGTGACATAAAGGACAATACTAAATTTGCTGAAAATGTCTATTTCTAAATTCTCTTTGAATATCAGCAGGAAAATGTAAGAACCAAAATTTTTTTTTGCATGATTACAATTCTCTCCAAAAAGAGAAATTAAGGTTAAATGAGCTTTCAGATTCTGATCTGTAGATACTCTTAGTAAATTTTATTCATCTTCAGATTCTCTTTTCCGTTTACTGAAGAAAAGCAAGTTATAGTGTTATCAATAGAACTGACAGGTTTATTTGTATGAAATGCTTTGTTCTACTTCAGTCTGAAGAAAACAGCATTTCTAGTCAAAAGGCTTTCAGCAAATATTGCAAAAGATACTTCATGAGTAAAGGATGCTGTCAGGGTGTGAATAAAAGGGAGAGGGACAGAGTTCATCCCTCTCTTTACAGAGGAATTAGGAGAAAATCTCTATTCCTCTTAGTTTCAGGTTAGGAGTTTAAAAACCTTTAGGAAAGAGGATGAAGAAAGTTGCTAAAAATCCCAGCTCGTGGTACCAGAGCAAGATAGCCCTGGAACTGAGTGCTTCTAATGCAATAACATTTGGGTACTTTCCCCCTTCTACAAGCCAAATCATTGAAAGATATCTGATAGAGCTAGCATACACTATCATTAATTCATTAGCCTGAAGCATCATCGCCTTTTTTATATGAATATTTTGACCAAAAAATTATGTTATTTATCTTTTACTGTGGCCTACAGTGGTTCTTTATAGTAGTATATTTGACGCTTGTGATTAAATAAAAAACATATTTAGGTTATCATATTCTTATTATGGGACATATTTGACAATTTAGTAAAATGGTTATATTTCGATTTCTCAGCTATCCTGGAGACAAAGTACTGGGTAAAAAACAGCAAGGCATCAGTAAATCAAAAAATTAAGATATTATCCTGGGTATCATGTAATCAGTGGCTTCAGTTTCAATTATCTCTTCAATGAGTCTAAAAATATTATTCATCTTTGCTTCATTTTCTTTTTTAAACCTGTCCTCTTCAGAATATCTACTCAACCACCAAATCTTATCAATTCTTCTCCAATTGCCTCTCTCAATCTTTCATTTCCACCAGATTCCTATTACCTGAAATGTAGACAAGTGCAATAACGTCCAAGAGTCTCTTTATTTCTATTCCCCTTCCTTCCAATCCATTAATATATGTAAATAATTTTTTTAATAAGACACACGTTAAAGATTGAGGAACAGAATGTATAATATGAAAAGTAAACATCTTTCTTAACTATAATCCTTTATTTACCTTTACCCAAACCCATTTTAAAGAGTTAATGTTTTTAAAATTATTTATGTTTTTAGTTTTTTTGAGGTTATGATTGTCACTCTAAACATTCAGGTATATTCTATTCTTATCAACATAGTATCTATTTTATATTATACAAGCAATATAGTACTTCTATCACACAACATTTTAATTACTTCTCACCTCCTCTCTGAATTTTATTGGCAATAGTTTTAATTCTTTCTATTGATTACCTTTACAGCCTTTAAGTAAAATTCTTAAAATTCTATTTCTTGGCTGATTTCAAGAAACTGTATCTATTGACTCTCTATTATGGTTTATTGCAGCCGTTCCTACTTTTAATTTGTGTGGTTTTCTCATTGTGTTTTCTTCATAAAAATGACTAGCATCTACATTATGTTCTGTGACTATGCTTATCTTCCCTGTTTTGACTACAGATTGCTTCTAAGCTTGAAATCTGGTAAAGAGGATTTACGATTATGTAATTTCTTATCCTCTCCAGAATCAAGTGGTATTACCTTCCAGAGAGAAGGCAAAATAATCCTCTTATTAAATCTTGCAATCAGAAGAATATTCCGATGAAAACATCAAAGTCAAATGGATTCTTTTTCACATGCCATTAACTGTTCAAAAGCATGATTCAATTTAAGGTTAAACTTGAATCTTAACATATATTTATTTCTTAGAGCTTTTAACTACTTTTTATTGACAGAAGAAGCATATAACATTATCTTATGAAACAAAATACTCAGATTCTGGGTCTAAGTTTATACAATAGAATCTTCTATACAAAACATTCTTCATGGAACTTACTATCTAATTTGGACAAATTGCTTTGATATCACTGCTAGCATCCTGGTATTTCTTATAATTCTTGTAATTGGATTATTTAATTAGTTCCATAGTTTTTTTTAGATGCTATGTTATTCTTTATTTTTTCTTTTACTTTGCTGAAGTCCACCTAGAAATTATTTTTTGAGAGATAAAGAGAGGTAAAGTTTTCAAACATTTTCATGTTGGAAGTTATCACTTGTTTTTATGCTTTATTGATAGTTGGACTGAGCATAGAATTATAGTCCAAAATCACTTCCCTCAGTACTTTGAAAGCATGGCTCCACTGTTTCTGAGCCTCCAGAATTGCGTATTGACATCTATAGCATTCACATGATCACTCGTCTGTATGTAATCACTCTTCTCTCTGACTCTCCTGCTCTCAGATATCTTTGATTTTGAAATTTCATGAGAGTGGATTTAGGTTTGGGGTTTTTAATTCATCGTGGTCAACATTCCATAACCTCATTTAATCTGAATCCTTATGCCTTTATTTCTTTTTCTTCAATGTCTTCTTAAAACTCTTCGTAAAGAATGTTGGACCATTTAGGTCATTCTTTTATTTCTTTAATGCTTTTTAGTATTTTCTGTCTTTTCATCTTTTGCTTTATACCCTGTGATACTCTTAGCCACACTTAGTCCTGTTGATTTTTGATTTAATTATATTTTTAATTTGCCAAAGCTCTTGCACTTTCTGACCACCTCTTATTCACAGCAGCTTTTTTTCTGGGAGGAGTGGGGCAGTAAAATCTAACAGATGCAATACTTTTTGTCTGTTTAAGGATACTTATTATATTTTCTCTTCTATTCTCTGAACTATTTCATCTAAATAAATGTTCTATTTTTTTTTTCAAAGTTTGCTCTTATTTACCCAGCAATGTAAGCTTATGCCCTTTCCATCTTCCAGAAGTTTGTCCATTTCTGGTCCCCATTCATGTTTCCATAACTGTCATGGATTTGCTCTTCTTTTTAAATTTTGTTATTTCAGTTGAAGAGCTGGGAAGATGGGAACAAAACTGCCATCCTAAAACTCACTAATTTTTCTAGAATATACTTGCATCATTTTCAATATTTTCCTCATTGTCTAAAATATAAAGCTTAAATAATGGTTTGGTACTCGGGACTAGGCACAGTTTGACCCTAGCTTATCTATTTTCTTTAATCCTTCACTATTCACACTAAAGTCTCAGTTTCTCTCTGCCCACTTCATCTGGCCTGCATTCCATTTCTTGCCTGAAATGTCCTTTTACTTTTCACCTACCATTTTACACAGGTAGGCTTACCTCAAAGATAATCTCTTCTGAAGCCTTTTGGAACACCCTAGGATACCCCCAATTCCGTATCAGTTAAAATATGTATTGAGCTCCATCCAGATAAATAATTGTTTCTTGTGCCAGCAATGGCAATTTTTCCAACCAGAATTTTCTTCTCTACCATTTTTACCATATAATCTAAAATCATTTTACCCTAAATGAAATTTTAAAAGCACATGTTTCATGTTTTTATGTCTTCCTGTACAGTGAAAATATCAAATTTATGGATATAGCCTTTTAAATAAAGTAGTGTTCTTGAGTCAGGAAATTTTTATTTTATAATTGAGGGGATATGCTTTCTTGAGTAGGAAGCAAGAGTGGTTGAACTGTCTCATTTGAAGACACCTTTACAGAAATAGGTTGTTCTGATCAGAGGCAATAAGGTCAGTACACAAATGCTCTAAGCACTCACTCCACATTTTTTTTTTGACAAGCCAAGGAAAGCTTTTCTCTAAGCTAAGCACTCACTAAAAGAGGGTGCAAATAGTTCAGGCCAGCTTATAAACCAAAGTAATGTTGCATGAATGGCATTACTTCACACAGATTTGAACATAGCCCTCACCAAGGGCAAAAATAAAGTTAAAGACACAAGAATTCCATGAGAGAAACTACCAAGCAGATATAAAGCATAGTCATTGCCTTGAAAAGTCAAAACATAATAACAAATCAGCATCCAAAATAAGATTTAGAGTCCAGCTAGAAAATAAAATACTATCATGGCCTAGAATCAAGTCTTTAGGGAGGTACTCTGGAGCTTATCTTGACCTTTACATTTTTCCTTCTGTAGTTTGATATTAACCTGATAATCTGTAATTCATCTGAATTGCTTTCTTGAAGACTGAAGCACAGCTAATTATAGAACAGCAACAAACACATCATGCACACATTTTAAGCAGAATGATATTTGAAGTAAGGGATGCTGAAAATCTGTGTCATCCACAGTACAAGTAGCCAGGCAACCTGAGGCTGAGCTGGTTTTATAGACTACACAGAACTCAGACACATGTATTAAGTATCTAATGTCTGGAAAGATAAGTAAACTAGAATGCTACTTCCATTGTTCTTACGAATATTATTTGGAAAGCAAAAATTATGCAGGAGAAAAAGGTTTTAAAAATCTCAGGTAGTATCCACTCAGGAATTTCATGCTATAATAGAAAACATGTTATATTATTCACAGGGATATGGGGATACACAGGTATGAAATTGACACTCAGAGGTATTATTTAACCAGTTATGATCTATAAGTTTCAAGCACACCAAAGTTAACTTTGAAACAGACTCCATACGGCAAACAATGGCAAGTTGGATAAATAATGGTCAACTCTACAGACTATTTGACAGATTTTAAAACATGTCTATAATCATGAATATGTATAGTAGAATGGAAAACTGCTTGTGACATAAAGTGAAAAAGAAGAAAATAAAATATGACAAGGCCTGGTTACAACTATATAAAATTAGCCACATGATAATAGTGAGGGACGTTGACATCCCCCTGACAGCATTAGACAGCTCATTGAGGCAGAAAACTGACAAAGAAATTCTAGACTCAGATTCAACTTAACCAATTGGACCTAATAGACATCTACAGAATACTCCACTCATCAACCACAGAATATACATTCTTCTCATCTGCACATGGAACATACTCCAAGATCAACCACATGCTCAGCCATAAAGTGTCTCAATAAATTGAAAGAAAATCAAAATCATACCAAATATATTGTTGGACCATAGTGGAATAAAAATAGAAATAAATGCCAAGAAGGCTTCTCAAAGGTATATAACACGAAAATTAAACAACTTGCTCCCTAATAAACAACAAAATTAAGGCAGAAATAAAAAAATTCTTTGAAATCAATAAAAACAGACATGCAGCACACCAAAATCTCTGGGATGCTGCAAATGCAGTGTTAGGAGAAAAGTTCATAGTGCTAAGTGCCTACCTCAAAAAGAAGGACCTTGCATTAATGACCTAATGTCATACCAAGGGGAAGCAAAAAACAAAAAAAACCAAACAAAACACAAAACAAAACAAAAAACTGAGAAGAAACTAACTCCAAAGCTAGCAGAAGCAAAGAAATAACTAAAATCAAGCAGAACTGAATAAAATTGAGACCCAAAAATCCATACAATAAATTAGTGAAACCAAAAGTTAGTTCTTTGAAAAGATAAACAAGATCAGTAAACTGCCAGCTATATTAACACAGAAAAAAAGAAAGAAGATCAAAATAAATACAATTGGAAGTGACAAAGGTGACATTACAACTGATCCCACAGAAATATAAAAGATCCTGGGCTGGGCATGGTGGCTCTCACCTGTAATCCCAGCACTTTGTGAGACTGAGGTGGGTCATCATGAAATCAGGAGTGTGAGACCAGCCTGACCAATATGGTGAAACACCATCTCTATTAAAAATACAAAGAATTAGCTGGGTGTGGTGGCATGAGCCTTTAATCTCAACTACTCAGGAGGCTGAGGCAGGAGAATCGCTTAACTGGGGAGGCAGAGGTTGCAGTGAGGCGAGGTCGTGCCACTATACTCCAGCCTTGGCAACAGAGCAAGACTCTTGTCTCCCCCCAAAAAAAAAAAAAAAACCAAACCTCAGAGACTATTATGAACATCTTCAGAGACTATTATGAACATCTCTATGCACACCAGAAAATTTAGAGGAAATGGATAAATTCCTGGAAATACAGTCTCCCAAGATTGAATCAGGAAGAAATTGAGTCCTGAGCAGACCAAAATGAAGTTCCAAAACGGAATTGGTAATTAAAAAAACAAAAAAAAAAACAACCACTTACCAACAAAAAAATGCCCTGGGCCAGATGGGTTCACAGCCAAATTCTATCAGATATACAAAGAACTGGTATCAACTCTGCTGAAAGTATTAAAAATAAATTGAGGAAGAGAGTCTCTTCCCCAATTCATTTTATGAGCCCAGCATCAACTTGATACCAAAACGTGGCAAAAATACAACAAAAAAGGAAAACTACATGCTATTATCCCTAATGAGCATAGATGCAAAAATCCTCACCAAAATACTAGCAAGTTGAATCCAACAGCATACCAAAAAGTTAACCCACCATGATCAATAAGCTTCATTCTCAGCATGCAAGTCTGGTTCAACATATGCAAGTCAATAAATGAGATTCACCACACAAACAGAATTAAAAACAAAAACCCTGTGATCCTTCAATAGATGTAGAGAAGAGCTTTTGATAAAATCCAACATCCTTTTATGATTTAAAAAAAAACCTTCAAAGAACACACCTCATAATAATTAGAGTCATCTATGATAAACCCATAGCCAACAGCATACTGAATGGGCAAAATCTGGATGCAGTCACATTGAGAACAGGAACAAGACAAAGATGCCTACTCTCACCACTCGTATTTAACATAGTACTGGAAGTGCTACCCAGAACAATCAGGCAAGAGAAAGAAATAAAAGGCATCTAAATAGGAAAAGAAGTCAAACTATCTCTCTTTATGGTTAATAAAATTCTACACCTAGAAAACCCTAAAGACTCCATCAAAAGACCCCTGGAACAGATAAATGACTTCAGTAAAGTTTTAGGATATAAAATTAATGCACAAAAATAAGTAGCATTTCTATTCACCAGTAATGTTCAAGCTGAGAATCAAATCAAGGTTGAAATCTCATTTAAAAAATAAAAGCAAAAATAAACAAAAAAAACCCCTAGAGATACATCTAAACAAGAAGGTGAAAGATCTCTACAAGAAGAACTCCAAAACATTGCTGAAAGAAATCAGAGATGACACAAACAAATTGAAAACATTCCATATTCATAGATTGGAAGAATCAATATTGTTAAAATGGCCACACTGCCCAAAGTAATCACAGATTAAATGCTATACCTATCAAACTACTAACATCATTTTTTCAAAGAACCAAAAAAAAAAAAAATTCTAAAATTCCATATGGAGCCAAAAAAGAGCTCAAATAGCCAAAGCAATCCTATGCAAAAAGAATAAAAGCAGAGGCATCACATTATTTGACTTTAAACTACAAGGCTACTGTAACCAAAAGAACATAGTGCTTGGACAAAAACAGACACATAAGCCAACAGAACAGAGTAGAGAACTCAGAAATAAAGTGACACAGCCACCTGATCATCAACAAAGTTGAGAAAAATAAGCAATGGGGAAAGGTCTTCCTATTCAATAAATAATACTGGGATAGCTGGCTAGCCATGTGCAGCAGAATAATAAAACTGGACTCCTATCTTTCACTTTGCACAAAAATTAACTCAAAATGGATTAAAGATTTAAGTGAAGGCTTTATAGGAATCCAAGAAGAAAACCTAGGAAACACCATTCTGGACATTGGCCTTGGGGAATAATTTATGACTAAATTCTCAAAATCAAATGCAACAAAAATAAAAATTGATAATGGGACCAAATTAAATGAAAGCGTTTCTGCACAGCAAAAGAAACTATCAACAAAGTAAACAGATAAGCTACACAATGGATGAAAATATTCACAAATTATGCATCCAACAAAGGTCTAATATCCATAATTTATAAGGAACTTACAGAACAAGCAAAACACAAATAACCCCATTAAAACATGAGCAAACACATGAACAGACACTTCTCAAAAGACATACAAGTGGCAAACAAACTTATGAAGAAATGCTCCACATCACTAATTAGAGAAATGCAAATCAAAACCACAATGAGATGCCATCTCACACCAATCAAAATAGCTGTTATTAAAGTTAACCAACAACAGATGCTGGCAAGGCTGTGGAGAAAAGGGAATGCTTATACACAGTTGGTGGGAATGTAAATTAGCCACTGTTGAAAGCAGTTTGGAGATTTCTCAAAGAACTTAAACAGAACTATCATTCAACCCAGCTATCCCATTGCTGGGTATATATCCAAAGGAAAATAAATCATTCTACCAAAAAGACACATACACTTGTACCTTCATTGCAGCATTATTCACAATAGCAAAGACATGGAATCAACCTACGAGTCTATCCACAGCGGATTGGATAAAGGAAATGGGGTACATATATACCATAAAATACAATGCATCCATAAAAATGAATGAAATCATGTCCCTTACAGCAACATGGATGCAGCTGGAGGCCATTATCCTGGGCAAATTAACACAGAAATAGAAAACCAACACCATGTGTTCTCACAAGTGGGAGCTGTACATTGGGTATTTATGGACATAAAGACGGCAACAATAGAAACTGGGAACTACTAGAGTGCAGAGGGAAGGGGCCAAGGGTTGAAAAACTATTGGGTACTATGCTTAGTACCCCAGTGGCAGATTCAGTCATATTCCAAACATCAGCGTCATGCAATATACCCAGGTAATAAACCTGCACATGTACCCAATGAGTCTAAAATAAAAGTAGAAATGTAAAAAATAGCATTTGATGTTAGTGTTTCTGCAGTTTACTGGGGTTTGTTCTGAATTTTTGTTCATGGTCTGACAACTGTAGAAAGGAAAAAGTTCTTCCCAACCAGGACTTAAAGGCAAATACACACACACACACACACACACACACACACGTATGTACATCACCTATCACCACCCCTACACACATCCACCAACTGTGTAAAATTATGTGAATGAGGACTAGAAGGAAAATAAAATGTGATATGTTAGGGTAGATAACAAGTTTGCATTCACACCTGCTTGGGTCCTAAGACTCTACCACTTACTAGCTATATGCCTTGAACAAATCAGTAACTTCTCTAAAACTTAATTTCCTCATTTGTAAAAAGCATCAACAAGGTTTCCTGTAGGACGTATAAGGATAAGTTGCTAGCAGAGTGTCTGGTACACAGTAGGTAGCAAATAAACTACTCTCCCACATATTTTTCCTCTGTATATAGCGGTCTGGTGTTCAGGTATTACACAGTTTAGATAGAAATGAAGGTGAATCTACCTTGGCTTCATGGATTGTTTACAGATGTTGCTCCTTCTCCTGTACTCACCCTTACCAAGACCAGAATCCCATAGGCTATCACCAACTCGTTAATAGCAGGACTTGTTATTTGTAGTGACTCTCTGACCAGGAAAGTCAAGTCAAAAAGTGAAGTGGTGTAGAAGAAACACGTTTTTTGATTGGAGTGGGGGAGGTCTCAATATATACAGGCATTCCAGGCATTGGCCTGTGAGACATCAGTAGCATTCTTTCCGCATACCACAGCCTACTTGTAGAGAAAATTCTGATAAGACATGTCAACCTCAGAGTGATTTTAGTGACATTTTTGATAGCAAAAATGAATATTACTTAACTAGATCCTAGTCCTCTATGCAAAAGGCAAAAATCTACGGCAATGTACAACTTGGTAAAGGTGCACTAAGCAGACAGCAGATTTATTTCCATAGGCCACACAGTGCTGGTCCCTGGGGCCACAGCACCCTTGAAAGGGAATACACGTTTGTGAGGGGGCATGTAACACCCTCAAACTACTCAGTAAGTTGCTCAAAGTTTCACTCTGATAGATTATCAATTAATAAGTTTGGTACCCAATCATCTCTGTAGTCAACAGAGGGCCCTGGAGAGTTAGTTACAATCCCTGTACCAATAACAAACTCATTATAAACCAAACAATTCGCAACTCATAACCCAGTCATTTGGCTTTTATAACATTTTAAAGAGAAATAAATAAAGCATTAGTCCATTTAAAAATAAATATATCACCCTCATGATCAATTTTCATGTTTCCCCAAAGAAAAGTTTTTATACGATTTTTATCTGCCAGGTACATACGCCTCATATGGACTGCTGAGACCTGAAAAAAAAAAAAGTCACCCTGCCTAGGAGGCCGGCACGACTATAAACTGATGGCCTTCAAATGCAGCGGTCTCAATGCTTCTAAGTCACCCTTCCATTTCCCTAGTTTGGGTTCTGTCATTATTCATAAACCAGATGTTTCAATATTTTTTCAGTTTCATTATATCTCTGACCCTACCACATTTACCTCCCTTAGCAGACAGCCTTGCATCTGACTTTACAGAAAGTATTGAAGCCATTAGATCAGAACTTAAGTTTTCTGTCCCCAAACCTACATAGGTACCTGAAGGACAGCTATCTTATTCAGATTCTTGCTTGTTGCAGTAAAGGGCTATGTTCTCCCCTCTTGCCTCCTGCTTTCTCAAAGCCCTAGTATATTTAAATTAGAAAGTAAATCATTATCTTTATGTCAAAAAGACATCTACACCCCCATGTTTATTGTGGCATTATTTACAGTAGCCAAGATATTAAATCAACCCAGGTGTCTGATAACAGATAAATGATTAAGGAAAATGTAGTATATGCACACAATGCCAAGAAAAAGAACAAAATTCTTTCACAGCAACATGGATGGAGCTGAGGTCATTACATTAAGTGAGGTAAGTCAGGAGCAGAAAGTTGAACACTGCATATTCTCATTCATACGTGAAAGCTATTATTAAACAGAAGTTGATTTCATAGAGTAAAAAGTAGAAGAGAGGATATTAGGAGCTTGGAAGGGTGGGGGAAGGAAAGGATAGGGAGAGATTTGTTAAAGAATACAAAATTACAGCTAGATAGGAAAGACAGGTTTTAGTGTTCTGTACCAGTGTAGGTTGACTATTGTTGACAATGACGTATAGTTGCAAATAGCTAGAATGAAAATATTGACTGTTTCTAACGGAAAGAAATGATCAACATTTGACAGGATGGATATGCTAAGTACCATGATATGATTATTTACATTATAATATTAAAACACCACTATATACCCCATGAATATGTACAAGTACTATTTGTCAGTTAACAAAATTAAAAAGCTCTGGTTTGTAACTTTCTACTAGCTTCTCCTACACCCTGTCCACTGGCTCCCTCCAGGCAGCGTTTAAATCACTCAGGTCTCTTCTACTTTAAATCAACTCTTCTTCCTCACAGGTCACGTTTTCTGTCTATACCTTCATAGTCAGTATCTTGAAGGTTATCTAAACCCGTCCTTTCCACTTCTCAGTTTCTCCCTCACTCCTCAACTTCTTGCATCTGGCTCCCATTCTGATTACGCCATTGAAATTATTCTCACCAAGATCACTAACAACCTCTTTGTTGCTAAAGCAATAGGCATCTTTTTAATCTTTATTATTTTATATAACCTTTATGGGCATTTGGACTTGCTGACCCTGCTCATTCCTAAAATGCTATTTTCCCTTGGCTTCCATTATGGCATACTCAACTGCTCTTTCTCTGGTGTTTCTGGCTAATCTTCATCTCTCTCTCTCTCAAATTGTGGTAAAATGCATATAACAAAATTTTTACCAATTTAACCATTTTTAAGTGTATGGTTTGATGGCATTTCATATATTAACATTCTTGTTCAACCATCACCACCATCCACCTCCAGAACGTTTCCATTCCTCTAAACTGAAACTCTGTACCCATTAAACACTAACTCTCCATTTCTTCCTCTCCTCAGCCTCTGGCAACCACCATTCCACTTTCTGTCTCCACGAATTTGACTCCTCTAGATAGCTTACATAAGTGGAATCATACAGTATTTGTCTTTTTGTGACTGGTGTATTTCACTTAACACATTGGCCTAAAGATTCACCCATGTTGTAGCATGAGTCAGAATTTCCTATCTGTGGCTAAACAATATTCCATTGTATATATATACTACATTTTGCTTATCCATTCATCTCCCAATGAACACTTGGGATGTTTCCACCTTTTCGTGACTGTGAATGCTGCTGCTGTGAACGTGGATGTACTTTCTCTTTTTCTTAATCTACATTTTAAATATTGGTGATTTTCAAGGTTCTACTCTGGACGCCCTTTCTCATTTTATACTCTCCTTGGACAATTTTATCTATGTTCGTGGCTTACTGCTTACATGCTAATGACTCTCAAAGCTATCATTCATTTCTTTCTCTTCTAGGGTTCAGGTGTCAAATCCATATATATATATATGTACACATATATATACACACACACACATATGTGTGTGTGTGTTTATATATATATAAAGATATCTATATCTATATATTTTTTAATGTCACGGGCACCCTAAGCTCAACATGGGCAATACTGAGCTTCTGATTCTTGTCCTCACATTTACAATGTGTCCTGTCTCAGTACATAACATCACCAAAGCCCCCACTTACTCATGCCAGACACTGGGCATTATCTTCTGCCAACCACAGCAGTGCCACTGGTGGTGCTCCCAGGGAGCCCACTAAACCACAAACTCTTTAGGTGACTACTTCTCATGTTGCCATCCCTTAAGAGGGTCCTTAAAGATCAACATATTCTCCTCTAAATAATCCCTCTCCATTACTTCCCCCTATATAAAATAGCACCTCCTCAGGCTGTATTCCTGTCACCCTTTCTTTACTTTTCTTCACAGCACTGAAATGGCATTTAACACATAGCAGGAACTCAATATGCATTTGCTGGATGAATAAATGACTCCTTGACGTCTTCCTTCCCCAATCCTTTCTATTAGGTTGGTGCAAAAGTAACTGTGGTTTTTGCCCCTTTTTTGCCACCTAAATTGTACTCAAATCCACCCATTAACCTCTACTCCAGCTGTCACCACTATAGTCAGATGCTAATCATCTTCCACCTTGTCTCTCTGCTTTCTAATCATGTCCCTTCCTGATCTTTTCTTTACACAGCCATCAGAGTGACCATTCTAAGATATAAAACAGGTAGTTTTATTTCTCTGCTTAAAGGACTTCAACATCACTTAGGATACAACCCAGAGTTCTTCATTAGCCTCAAAAGGCCCTTCCTGATCTGTCTGTCTGTCCATCCCTACCCCTCGCTATTCCCTCAATACTGCGGCTCATTACTGAATTTCTTTCAATTTCATTAATATGTCAAATGCTTCTCTTATTCCCCCCCCACCCCCGCAGATCTTTGAAGCTGCTACTCTTTCTGCCCAAACAATTTCCCTTTCTCTGGAGTCCCCCTATCCCCAACACTTGGCTAGCTCTTCCTTTTCCTTTGGGCCTCAGATAAGATGCCACTGAACTTGGAAGCCTTGCTTGACCTCTGCACACCAGTTCTGGCTTAGTTGTTGCTGCCGAAGACTGTGCTTCACGGCATCCCATACTTCTCCCAGCACAGCACTCAGCACTCTGGAATGGTACTGCCTATTTCATTAACATTCCCTACAGTGAGCCATAGTTGCATCAGGGCTGAGAACCCTGACTGTCTCATGCAAAATCTACCCTCTGTCTCCAAACAGTGATGGAGCCATGGTAGAAGCTTAATTAATGCTTGATACATAATTCTTTAAAAAAATTTTACTTGAGACATTTCAAATATCCAGGAAAGTTGACCAACATTTTATAATAGTATAATAGACATTCATATCCACCAGATATATTCAGCAGTTGTTAACATTTAGTCATATTTTCTTTGTCTAATCATTTACCTTTGTATATTTATTATTTTAAGACAAAAGACAGAGAAAATGAGTGAATTCTTAAGTCTTACCAACACGTTCACAGAACATGTAAGATAAGCTACTGAAGAAAAGGAGTAAAAGAAACCATGAAGAAAATCCTCTAAACCTCTACTTCAGCTAAGTAAAATTCAGAAATGAGAACGTTAAGCTCTGCACCACAGTTTATAAATGTACCCTCATTCTATCATTTAATTCTCAGAAGTCTTGTAAGGCAAACTGATTAATAAACAAAAAGAATCCTATGAAGAACCTGTAGCTCTAGGGGGGAAGGGGAAAGAAAATCAGTATTTCAACATTTTCTGAGTGTCCATGATGTAACCAACAAGTATATTACCTCTAATTATTCTCACAACAAACAAGATATATTATGATGTCTCTACTTTGAAGATGAGAGGGAAGCTTAGTGAGATCAAGCTGTTTGTCCAGCTCACAAGCTGGTGTGCAGTGGTATGATCATGGCTCACTATAGCCTTGAACTCTTGGGTTCAAGGGATCTGCCTGCCTCAGCCTCCTGAATAGCTGCAACTACAGACATGTGCCACCACACTGACTATTTACTTTTATTTTTTGCAGCTATAAGGTCTCTCTGTATTGCTTAGGCTGGTCTTGAACCCCTGGCCTCAAGTGAT
Source organism: Cebus imitator (assembly GCF_001604975.1). Classification (NCBI taxonomy): domain Eukaryota; kingdom Metazoa; phylum Chordata; class Mammalia; order Primates; family Cebidae; genus Cebus; species Cebus imitator. The sequence continues at coordinate 1,033,289 of NW_016107763.1, forward strand.
CCTCCAGAGTCAGCCTGCAAAAGTGTTGGGATTACAGGCATGACCTACCGTGCCTGGTTTAAATTAAAATTTTAATTAAAAATCATAAATTAAAAACTTTGTACTGTGGTATGACATAGGTAAAATTTATCTTATTGCTTTTATATATACTAGGGTTAATCTAGGTTAATCTAGTCCTAATTCAGATTTAGGTTAATCTAGTCCTAATTCTTCCTACCTCTATGGTACAGTTAAGGCAGGGACAAATTAAAGCAGTGACCACAGCCAAGAAGAATCAGAAGTGAAGGTTCTGGTGCTATGGTAATGCCACTGCCTAATTCTAGAAAAGTCATTCAAACTTTCCTCACTCAAGAATATTCATCTGTAAAATGAGAGATTGGATTAGATTATCAATAAGGTTTCTTCCAGCTGTTTTAAAGACAAAACACGAACGAAATTTACAATTCTTGGTGATTTGCTTCCATCATCATCTGGTGAGGGCCAGGTTGTAGGTCTCACCAAACCCAGGCCTAGCCTCTGTGCATTCTCAGTAAATGTACTCACTGCGGGGAACTGTCAATGCAGGCCAACTTTAATTGCAATGTTGGTCAGGACAAGTGCAATTACAAGAACCTTCAATCTTCCAGAAGCAGACCTCCTACAGATTCTGACACAATAACTGATGATCAAGGCTGTGTCTTTCAAAAGGGAAGCCATGGAAAAGTTTTGCTCTAGAGGAAACCCGTGTTTATCCCTAACCCTGGGTATCCTCTGCCAGACAAGCTAGCCTGGTTATAACCTTTATAATATATTTTTTTAAAAGATTCTCTACTCCATTAGATAGTATGCTCTAAGAGCTCTGCCTTGGTCACTTCTATATCCCTAGCTTTTACCATGAAACTTGGCATAGAGTTAGTGATCAATACATGTTTATGGAATAAATGGCTAATCTCACCATCCCTGAGTATTCCAAACCAACTGACCTTCATGGCTCAGCTCAGATGTCATCTCTACCTTCCCCTCCCCAAATTTCCATTATATTATAACTGTGTTTCTCCTATGGTGCATCTCATTTTCTATATTACCGTCATTTACATTAACCAGGAAAGTCAAATGCTCTGAGATAGAAGCTATCTCTTGTTCTTCATTGAAAAATTACAATACCTAGCTGATAGTAGGCACAAAATAAATGTAGAATGAGCACATCAGTCATATATATATACACATACACATATATATACACACATATACATATACCCCAAAACACTCAGCACAGTGTTTTACAGTTAGTAGTCATTCAGTAAATACTATTGAATAAGTTAAATGCCCTCTGAAAATGTTGTGGTGAAACTAGTACCCTAAAACTACAAATGTTTGTAAATTATTCCAAATCTTTGGGGAAAATATAGTAAACTAGATTAAAAGTCATAAAAATGGTCTATCTTTGACAAATAACCCCACTTCTGGGATTTTGACCTTAAAAAATAGATCAATAGACACAAACTAAACCAACAAGATCTATAGAAAAATTTAGCATAGCATTTTTTTATAATAAAAAATGGGAAGATAGTAAGAATTAAAATATATACTTTGGCATGCTGACCTAACATTATACTGCTATTGTAATGATAGTTCTGATGACCCATGAAAGTAAAAGATGCTGTGATTCACACTAAGTAAAATACAAAGTTCACACTCATTATGATATGCATTGTGGAATAATAGAAATGCCTGTGAGAAGACCAAATGGGCAAAAATAGGAAAACAGTTATTTTAGGATGGTATTGTTATGAGTGACTTTTACCCAGGATTTTCTTTAAATGTATTATGTTACTTTTCATTAATATAATAAAAAATTGGTATAGTCAACATAAACTTTTCCTTAATGTGACTGACTGATTATATTTCCCAAAGACAACTGTTTAGTGAGGATCAAAGCATAAAATTAAATTACCTACTAATGAGCTATTGCTTCAGTATTTGACTCTAGAACTCAGGTGAATCTGAATTATACGTCATGAGGTATAAAGTACAAGCATGTTATGTGTGGTGCAGAAACAGATTTGGATGAGAAACAAGAAGTGACACCTGGTAAAGGAATCTCAGGAACCACTTAATAGCAGACAGGATTATTCACTCAGGGAAAAGATCAGTACAGCTTTTTCTCGGAGGCTGGATTCAGAACCTTCCTTCCCCCACAAGAATCCATTCATGCTCAAGTCCCACTGAACTATCCATGGGTTTCACATAACATGAATACTGTATTTTCAGTTCACATTTGGTTGCGGATGTGGAATCCACGGATATGGAGGTTCGACTGCATTTATTGAAAAAAAAATCATTTAAAAGTAAGCTGTTGCACTTCAAACCCATGTTGTTCAAGGGTCAACTGCACTAGTTCCTGAAAGAGTTAAATAAAGGATGGTGCAACCCAGAAGGGATAGAGAGAGAAGGGAGAGGGACTAATGATGGTTATTTCCTTGGTTCTCTGCCACCTCCTACCACCTCATCCCGTCTCTATTATCTAACAGGGATGTGCAAATGATGGCCCATAGGCCAAGTGTAGTCCACTGCCTGTTTTTGTAAATAGCTTTGCTGAACACAGCCAAGCCCATTTCTTTATGTATGATCTTTGGCTGTTTCCACATTGCAATGAGTTGAACAGTTGTGACTGAGACTTGTATGGTCAGCAAGGCAAAAAATATTTATACTTTGACTCGTCAAAGACCCATTTGTCCCATACCCCTCTATACAAGGAGATTTATAAAGCAACACCTTATTTAGGTAATGGGCCATCTTTTCCTGTTATTTTTTCTTCAAATACCCCAACCTGGAAGATAGGATGATCATATAATTTATCATCTAAAATGAAACATTTTCAGGGTGAAAGGGGGTCCTAACTATATTCCAAGACAACAGAATTGAACCAGGACTGTCCCAGACAGATCTGACATATGGACCATCTACTAGAAGGGCCAGCAGTGCAGATCAGTTTTCAAAGGGCACTCATGATTTGCTGCTATAGACACAGAAAGCTTAGGTGGCTTCTCTTTCTGGTTCTTCTTGTTTCTAATGCCCTCAGATACTGTTCCACTGACCCCTGTCCCAATTCTGCTTTAGAGCCTGCTCTGGTCCCCAAATATTCCAGCTCTTGGGATACCATGCAGGGTACCACATCTCCACTTTTTTTTTCACCCTGTCACCCAAGCTGGAGTGTAGTGGTATGATCTTGGCTCACTGCAACCTCTGCCTCCTCCTGGGTTAAAGTGATTCTTGTGCCTCAGCCACCTGAATAGCTGGGATTACATGCATGTGCCACAAAGCCCAGCTAATTTTTGTACTTTTAGTAGAGACAGGGTTTTGTCATGTTGGCCAGGGTGGTCTTGAACTCCTGACCTCAGGGGATCTGTCCACCTTAGCCTACAAAAGTTCTCTATATTTCCACTTTCACTAGAGCAACAGGGGAAAACATCTATTCATCCACATTAAATAAACTAATTATTTCAAGTCAATACGATAAATTTTATACCTGCAAATTTTAATATCAAGACAAATTCTTAGAATGCTATTCTTCTTTAAGTAGAAGAATTTCAGTTTCTCTTCTTGAATATTTAAAAAATGACCACCAGTCACAGCACTTATTACAATGATATCCCAAAGCAAATATGCAATATTATTCATTAATTTGAGCTTTTAACATTCACCATTACTGTTTGGAGAATTACTATTTAAGAATGAGGTTTCTAATTTTATCATTGCAGAATTTTTTTTTAAAAAAGAAGAAAACACATACGCCCCCACACAGTTTTTAAGTAACAATGTTTGATGCTGTGGAGAAACAGGTGTAAAATAAAAGACGTTTAGAGAACCTTTGATAAAACATAGGATATTATACCACACTTTGTGAGTCTGTTCTGTGTGAACAATAGCTCGTAGCTCTGAGACCTCTCTGAATGGCTTTCCAAATATTGCCCTCTGGTGGAATTTTAGTTAGTTGTTCCTTTGTTCTAAGGGCTCCTGGAGGTGACTGTTGAAGGCATTATTTAGAGAGACTTAGAGTATGAGTTGGAAATAACTGAAGATCAAAATGATTGTGTCCCAAAGACAAATCCCAAACTAAAAAAATGAGGCTTTTTTCTAGGTTCCTCATCTCTGTCACAAGCACACTCGCATGCTCTCACTCTCTCTTTCTGTCCTCAAAGCCAACAGAGTGGCTTTCTGGATTCTTAACAATAGCAAATAAAAATAATTTATTCATAAATAGCAATGTCATGACTTCATTTTGACAATATCTTGATATTCTACCCTCCCCACCTATCATGAATAAGATTTTCAAAATTAAACTTTAATTAATTGGCTTAATCATTTTTAGAGGAATTTCTAATAGTAGTTAATTAGCCCGTAGTACACTTGAGAAATGGAATATAGTTTGAAAAATAGTGTTTTAAAACAGCATATTTACTCAAATATTGGCTTTAGTTGTATACTGGAATTTTGAAAATAAATTTGTTACAATGACAATATTACTATTCACTTTAAATTAATTTTTAAGCAAAGAGTCATGCAACATAGTTTATATAAACCTTACCTTGAGCATCCAGGCTTTCTCCCTGGCTGTTGAAATGAACTGTTCCTCTGGGAAACAGGACCCTTGGATAGTAAAAATGGAAGAAAAAAAGAAGACAGTGCAAGCATTTAATATGACGAAAATATGATAGCAAAGAGTTATAATTTAGTTTACTGGATATGGCCAGCAATAGAAAAAAAATTAAAGAAAAAATACACACCAAATATACAAAAGTCAATCAATCTTACCATATGAAAGTGATTAAGTCAGCCAGACAATAGAATTATACTCTCAATCTATATTATTAGATCAATTCTTATAACAGTTTATAAAAATTAATATAATTTCTGTCCTATGAAAGTAATTTTTCTTTTGTTTTTCCCCTGCTCTAATAGTCTGATGTGATGGGAATCATGTAGGCAAATAACCCCAAGAAGCAGTGCCTCTAGTGGGGTATCAAATACCAACATCAATTAAAGTATTGAATTCCCCAAACTTAGGTTTATTCAGATTTTATATCTAGTATCAACATTGGCTTATTCTAGTCGAAAAGATAATTTTGACAGGATAAGCACTATAAAACAACTTTAAAATGTATATACCAATAAGCAGTAATTTGCTTTCTTTATATGAATTAGCTATTTATTTTCAAAACATGTTTTGACTAAATGAGAAAATAAGACAGTAAACAGATTAGGGACAAATCCAATTCTGGAGGTTAAGAATTGTATGAGCTTTGAGCTTGCTTTGAGAGTCCAGTGTTTAGGGGATGAATGGTTATGGAGGAGGTTGCTATGGTTCAACTGGATGCTACTATAAATGACCTGACATTCATATACATGTGAGCCTTAACTCTCTTCCTCACTTTCCACCTAAGCCTTACATTGCTCTTCTGTGTTTTCTATGACCATTTCAGAAATGACTTTGGTGTTTATTTAGCTTAAAATCAATTGTATGAAAATATTTGTGACAGATCCAACATTATGTGATTATTCCCAGACATAGTTCTGGAGATGTTGCTGGTAGAATTTTTTTTTTTTTTAATTAAAAGGGAGGAGGTAGGCATTTTATAGTTTTTCTCTAAGCGGAAAAGGAGATGGTTAAAAAAAAAAGACAAAGAACAAAATGGCAAGTGCCAAGAGAATAAAAGTAAAGGTGACAGCTCAATTGTTATACTACTCAGTGAAGGATCTCAAAGTAATAAACAAACTTGGGCTTGTTTAAAAATCAGAAAACTTGACATGAACAGTATACATGAATAGTCTCAAGAACTCAATTTAGGTACATTGACTACAATCTAAATTTTTCCTTCAGGTACATTAAGTAGAATTTCTTTACATATTTTGCAGCAGAATTTAATTTTATGAGTACTTTATATCTTTCCATAATTGAATGATATTTGATAAACCTAAAATTCAGATGTTAACAATATTGGTTCCCATCCACGTCAGTTTCTATTCCTAAGTCCTTTAATTTTCCAGAAATTTTAACTGAATCAGAATAAAATGTTCATTTATCTACTTTATTTAATAGCACCCAGTAGCTGTGCAAACCACTGGCCACCAAGCTACGAAGCAGGAACATAAGGTTTCTAGTTTATCTATAAAGCAGATAAGTAGCCATTAGAAAATTCAGGATTGTCTGTACACAACTGGCCTTTTTCTATTTTCTGACAACTGTCCAGTGTTAATTTTTCAGCAGCTGCAGTCGATCAGTTTGGAGAAGAATGACATTATTTATTGAACACCCTATGCACCACTCATTTCACATATTTTATCTAATTTAATCCTCAAAACCATCTTATTATAAGTGAAGAAACTGAGGCTTAGAGTAGTGGGGCAATTTGCCCAATATCATGCAGCTAGAAAGGGATAGATTTTAATTGAGTCTGGCAGACCAGTATCTATCTCTTTTCTCTTTCACACTAAAATGGCTTAATAGCAGTCATTTGACACAGATCAGAAATATCTGGAAAGGTTTCGCCGCACCATCATAAGTCCAGGACCTAGCATATGGTAGGTGCTCAAGAAGGCCCTGCCTTGCTTCCCACACAGCCTTTGCTAGTGGGGATAGGAGTGAGGCAAAGTTTTCTCCTGTTGTGTTTGGCAGAAGTAGAGCTGTTATTGTCTGCAAGTCTCACACTTTACATAAAAACAAACTCAAAATGGAACAAGGCATAGTGTAAAATGTAAGTCTACAAAGCTTTTATAAAATAAAAAAAAAAATAGGAGAAAATCTTTGGGATCAGGGCTGGCAAAGCATTCTTAACCTTGACACCAAAAACACAATCTGTAAGAGGAAAAATTGGCAAATTGTACTTCAACAAAATTAAAACATTTTGCCCATGTGAAACAGATACAAATACAAGATATAAACTGGGAGAAAATATTTGCAAGCCAAATGTCTGACAAAGAACTAATGTCTAACATAAGGAACTCTCAAAATGCAACCAAATAAACCAACTTAGTTGAAAAATGGGAAAAATATATGAACAGACATTTAACTGAAGAGGATACAGAGATATAGAGGCTAGATAATATGAAATCATATACATTATTAGCCTGTAGGTAAAAGAAAATTAAAACTACAATGAGACATCACAACATACCTATCAGAATGGCTAAAAGAAAAATAGTGAAAACACCAAATGTTGGTAAGGGTTTGAAGAAAATAGATCACTCATATATTGCTTGTGAGAATGTAAAATGGTAGAGCTACTGTGGAAAACAGTTTTGTAGTTTTAAAAGCTAAACATGCAACTACCATATCACCCAGCAATTGCTCATTTTGGCATTTACTCTAGAGAAATGAAAACTTGTTTATAGCAGCTTTATACATAGTAGCCCCAAACTGGAAACCACTCAGATATCCTTCAACAGGTTAATGGTTAAACAAACTGTGCTACATCCAAACTTCAGAATACTACCCAGCAATAAAAAGGAACCAACTACTGATAGAAAGTAACAGCCTGAATGAGTCTCCAGAGAATTAGTCTGAGTGAAAAAAGAAAGTCCCCAAAAGTTATATACTGCATAAATCCATTTATCTAACATTTTTAAAATGGGAAAACTATAGAAATGGAGCACAGATTAGTGGTTGCCAGGGGTTAAGGAGAGGGTGATTACAAAAGGCAACACAAGTATTTTTGTGGTGATTGAAATGTTCTGAACCTTGATTGTATCAACATCAATACCCTGGTTATGACATTGTGCTATAGGTTTGCAAGATGCTACCATGGCAGATTGGTTAAAGAATATACGGGATCTCTCTGTATTATTTCTTACAACTACATCATAATGTACAATTATCTAAAAATAAATTTTAAAAAATCAGGTGATTGGATAGGAACTAGAATTTAGCAAGATATCTCAGTGTTATTTTCTTACCTTTTCAAAGAAAAGCAAAAGCCCCAAAGCAGTGGGCATGATGGATCAGGACTTTGCTCCACTTCGCACAGATCCAAGAAACAAAGTAACTCACTCACTAACTTGGCATTAAGAAACCGCTGCCAATGTTCTGCTATCCAATCTTGCCTATGTTGGAATTTTCTTTGCTGTTATTTCTCTTTCTCCCTCATTTACCTTCTCAGTCTATCAAAATTCACTATACACATATTCAAAACCAGAAATGAGTTTGAAGTAGCAGCATAATACATCATGTACATCAAGCATCCTTTGTATCCCCCCCTTCTTTTTTTGAGATGGAGTCTTGCTCTTTCACTCAGACTGGAGTGCAGTGGCTCCATCTCTGCTCACTGCAACCTCCAACTCCTGGGTTCAAGTGATTCTCATGCTTCAACCTCCCAAGTATAGCTGAGATTACAGGCATGTGCCACCACACCTGACTAATTTTTGTATTTTTTAGTAGTGATGGGGTTTCACCATGTTGGCCAGGCTGGTCTTGAACTCCTGGCCTCAAGAGAGGACACCTGCCTCAGCCTCCCAAAGTGCTGGGATTACAGGCATGAGCCATGGCACCTGGCTGATACATCCTGTATTTTTTTAATGGATCTCTCATACCCTTAAGTTCATACTATCTAGGAATTTTCAAAATTTTCCAAAATGTCCACATCTTATTTGCATAGAAATGGAATATTTAACATTTATTTTTACAGATAGGGTCTTTGCAATGATGCCCAAGCTAGAGTACAAGAGTCTCTACTCACAGGCACAATCATAAGGTACTGCACTCCTGACCTTCTGGGCTCAAGCGATCCACCTGCCTCCACATCTTAAGTCACTGGGACTATGGGAAGTCACTGGGACTACAGGTACATGTATGGAGTGGAATTTTATCCTATGTGGTACTATTTTATGAATGACAAGGCAGGTGTTCTATATTTAAAACTGAAGCACACACTAAATAAGAACAGAACTTTAATTGCCAACACACACAAAGGAACTTGCATAGACCCCCTTCATGTTTGGAAAGATCATATTGACTGTTATTCTTTAGCCATTTTGAGCACTAGGGCAGCTCCTCAGAAATGAACAGCCATAAGCCAGCTGCTTCCTCTGGCTTATGGTTCTGCTTACTGGTTGGTTTTGTTTTTATTAAAAGACCAAATATCTTTGTCAGGATAAGAGTCATGACTCTTTAACAAAGCACATTCTCTGTTTCTACAAAGGTCCATTTTCCCCATCCTCTAGAAATTTCAATTCCTCTTTCTTTGACAAACAAATCCAGAATTCCAGCATCCCATGTCTAAGGCATAGCAGCAGAACCTCTATCCTAGCTAAGGAGTCCCCTAATCCTCTGGCAAAGACTGCTACTTTCATGTCTGCCCATAAAACCACACAGGAACATAAAAGATACATGAAAATCTTTTATATGTTGAATAAACAACATATTTATAAAATACTTCAAATCATGCCATGCCATTGAAAAAAGATTTTATTCTTTCTTCATTGCTGTGTGCTAGCCAATGAGGCTTCTGGTCAACAGGTTAAAGCATCCTCCTCACAAAGAGACAGCATTACCACCTCTCCAGCTGTTCACAGCTTTTCCAAGAAGAGAACACTACCGGGGCCTGAGCCCACGTTTTTCTCTAAGGAGTTTACTAAAGCTGTCTTTGAATGTCCAGAATAAGCTGTATCCTGAATTCCAAACTCCCCATGGCCATTTGAGGTATTGAATCTCTTCAGTTGTAGATCACATTCTTTAGTGTGGGAGGTCCATAGCTTTCTAGGAATAAAGCAGCTTGCAGCTTTAGCAGAAGGTCACAGGCCATCAATGCTGAGGTGGAGCCTACTAGATATCAACCTTTCAGAGAGCTCTGCCTCCACCACACACCGCCTCAATTCGTGGTCTTGGGCTGGGCTCAGGGCCTTCTCTAGGGGAGCAGAGGGGAGGCCTAGACCTCCTCCCCTCTCCTGTGCAACTCCCCCAGGACAAGACTGCCAGGAAGCACAGAGCTGAGCACACATCAGGGAAACCAAAAACCAAATGAGCATATTTGGCAAGTAAAGGAGGTCAGATTACACTGAATCTTGGGTTAAGTCTGGTACAACTCATTTTTCTCCTTAAGAAAGACAAACTACCAAATGACCCATATTGTATATTTAAGGACTTCAAAAAAACTTATAGCTCACTGCTAAAGGGATTTTGGTGGTATAATAAGAATCGTAATGATAATCCCCAGAAAATACCTAAAATGATAGCTATAATAAAATAAAAATTCAGTTCTTTTCATAGAATTGTAGCCTAGCTAGCCCCTTCTTCTTGGAATCATCATTTATCCATCTGCTACTTTCCATGTGAATCAGAATTAAAATGTTTTTTAAGATTGCCCTTTCTATTTTAGAATAGAATATTTATAGTGCTCAATGTATAAAAGTAAAATTCTTTCAAAATATTACACGAGACAAAACGACACGAGAAGTAACACATACATTATAGTTCTATAAAATGTTTTATAGTTACATTATTTTCACTTGTCCCTTTATCCTTTATCCATTTTTAATCAGATATCTTTGAAAATAGATTCATGAGCATAGAATAGCTCCTCTCTTCATATGTGCAATTGATAATGAAATGTGGCAGAATGCATATTAAGTGGCAGAATGCATGTTACATGGCAAAGTAGCACAAAGAGAGGTTCGATTTCAGGTTCAATTTCAGAGCTCAGGGTTCAAGTTTAGTGTTCAGGTCAGAGTGGAAACTAAAGCCCTGCTTTCTATTCTTGCTGTCTTTATAGTCTGGAATTCCTTTGACCATCCAAAGAAAAAACACAATAACATACTGAAGTGTTACGTGTGACATCTAAGACTTTGACAGCAGCAAAAGGGCTAAAAGACCTTCGGTATCAAGGACTGCTGTGGCCTTTTGCATGGTATTGTGCTCTGTGGAAATCTTTGAAAAATTTTTTTTAATATTTTTGGCCAAGTCCATTAAAAATGCTGGTAAGTGGATGGAACTTGTAGAGACCTGCAGGAATGTTTGCATAGCCTCTGTACATAAGCTTTCTATATGAGCCAATGTGAAAACTCCAGGATGCTGATATAACAACAAACAGCTCTGCCTTGGGGTCCCTGCCATGGGGTCTGGGGTCTGCCTTATAAAGGAATCTATCTTTTTTTTTTTTTAGATGGAGTCTTGCTCTGTTGCTCAGGCTAGAGTGCAGTGGTGCAATCTTGGCTCACTGCAACCTCCGCCTCCCGGGTTCAAGCCATTCTCCTGCCTCAGCCTCCCAAGTAACTGGGATTACAGGTGCACACCACCACGCCTGGCTAATTTTTTTGTATTTTCAGTAGAGATGGGGTTTCACAATGTTGGTCAGGTTAGTCTCAATCTCCTGAACTCATGATCCACCCAACTTGGCCACCCAAAGTGCTGAGATTACAGGCATGAGCCACTGCACCTGGGCAGAATCTACTTTTAAAAGGTTTGGGGCCCACATCAGTAACTAAATTCCTTGATAGAAAAAAAAATTCATGCTGAATTCCACTCAACTGGTAAATATCCCATTGAAGTGTGGAGCAGATGCCCCAATTACACTGTTATTGATAAAACAGCTACTGGGGAAGTCAATATATTAATGGAAATAAATCCAGGTACAACTTGAAAATATTTCTTAAAGGCTTTTCCTTCAGTAATTTTACTTGCTTATAGCTCTTAGTTTTGTAAAATTATTTTATATATATCACATCACCCAGATCTTGAAAATGTAATTTGTTTTTTTTTGTTTGTTTGTTTGAGATGGAGTCTTGCCCTTGTCGCCCAGCCTGGAGTACAGTGGTGCAATCTCAGCTCACTGCAACCTCTGCTTTCTGGGTTTCAAGCAATTCTCCTGCCTCAGCCTCCCAGATGGCTGGGATTAGAGGTGACTGCCACCATGTCCAGCTAATTTTTGTATTTTTAGTAGAGATGGGGTTTCACCATGTTGGCCAGGCTAGTCTCAAGCTCCTGATCTCAGGGGATATGCCCCATTCAGCCTTCCAAAGTGCTGGGATTAAAGTCATGAGCCACTGCACCTGGCTGAAATTGTAATTCTTTTTTTTTTGTTTGTTTTGAGATGGAGTCTCACTCTGTTGCCAGCCTGGAGTGTGGTGGCGCGATCTCTGCTCACTGCAACCTTCGCCTCCTGTCAAGTAATTCTCCTGCTTCAGCCTCCCAAGTAGCTGGAATTATAGGCGCACACCACAATGCCCAGCTAATTTTTTGTATTTTTAGTAGAGACAGGGTTTCACCATGCTGGCCAGGCTGATCTCGATCTCCTGACCTTGTGATCCACCTGCCTTGGCCTCCCAAAGTGCTGGGATTACAGGCATGAGCCACAGTGCCTGGCTGAAATTGTTTCTTTTATTACTTCTTCTAGAGTTTCACTCTGCTTGCTTTTTAGTTAGCTGCTTTTCTCTCCTGATGCTTTTTCCTGAAGAGCTCTCATTTGGTACCAAGTTGAAGAGTCAGAGCTCTAATTGTGCTTCTCAAACTTTTTAAAAAATCATCTTCTTCACTCCTCCTCCCTACTCACAAGGAGTCTTTCTATTTCCTAAGGATACTAAGAAATCCTTTAGGATCCCCTAAATGCTATGGAATAAGATTTTGTCCACAAAGGTTAACCTTTGGAGGCCACAAGCCATTGTAATATCCAATTTTCATTCCCCTTGAGAATTTATGCTATAATACATTTGAGCAAACAGGCATTACTGAGCATCTCTATTTGTCAGGAGATGTGGGGATACAAAAATGAATACAGTGGGTCACTGCCCTCCTATGTTGCAAGTTGTAAGCTTCCCCACTCCCCCCCTTGTTTTTTTTAGCATAATGTCATGAAATGAAGAGGATTATTAACCCCACCCTTTAGGTGAAGAAACTGAGGCTCAGGAAGCTTGTTTTCTTGCATGAGATCACTCAGCTAGTAAAGGACAGAGTTGAGACGTAAACACTGGTCTTGTGATTCCAAATCACAGACTTTTCTCACGGATCTATTCTACCTTTTTCCTATATTTATCAGGCTTCCTTTGCATATTAGTTTTAAATTCAATTTCATATATTTGAAGCAACAGCATACCACATTTCAGACCTCTTAAGACTTTTTATACAAAGTTTCTATTCTTTCATTTGTTCAACATATTAACCACTTATGAGTAGCTGCAATATACCAGGTGCTGTGCTAAGTATGTCACGTGCATCAGCTCATTTACTCCTCCTGATAACCCTCTAAGGGGTGTTATTCTTTATCCTGTCTCATAGATGCATGAACTGAGGCTTCCAACCCATGTTTGTTGTACTTTGAAGCTGGGACTCCTGAGTGCCACCATACACACCTATTAGATTCCAAGTACTATGTTTGGTGCTGGGATTCTAAGGGTAAACAATACACAGAACAACCACCCAGGAACTTAAGTCTACTTGGGTAACCACCTAAGCTCTGCCTCGTGCCAGATCAGCTGTGTCATTAGATTCTTATAGGCGCACAAACCCTATTGTGAACTGTGCATATGTGGGATCTAGGTTGCCTGCTCCTTATGAGAATCCAATACTCGATGATCTGAGGTTTCCAGAATAGTTTCATCCCGAAACCATCTCTCGTCCTCCACCCCGCTCCAAGTCTTTGGAAAAATTGTCTTCCACGAAGCTGGTCCCTGGTGCCAAAAAGGTTGGGGACTACTGAGGTAATAGATACAAAATAATTATATCCTGGGGCATGAATGCAATGATATTGACAGCAGGAGTGAAAAAACACAAAGGGAAAATTTCTGACTGCTGTTTTCCTGGAGAGCATATAGACTTTGAATATCATTTGTTTTTCTCATTCTGAAAATTATACGAAAACAAGCATTTTAACGATCAGGTTTATCTGCTTTCCTGACTTTATGAATTGCCTGGGAATTTTGTTAAAATGCAGGTCATGATTCAGTAAGTCCGTGGGTTGGGGGGTATGAGAACCTGCCTTTCTAAAATCTTCTAGGTGATGCTGCTGGTCTAGAGACCACATCTTGAGTTGCAAGGCACACACTATCTGTGCTTCAGAGCTCTTTCCAAAATCTGCTATGGTGGCAGATTAACATACACTTGGTAAAGGAGCTATTCACTCACATGATCCAGAGATAAACTAATATACAGCTTACACCTTACTACCAAACAATGGACACAAACACATAGCTTAGACCTTACCACCAAACAAGCATGATGAAGGATGTGAAGTCCATCCTTGGTGCACACCACTTTTTTCTTGCTCCTCCTTTCTGTATTTATCCCTAGCTCCCAGTGGGAACATACTCACACAGTGTTCCAGGTTCTTAGGGAAGTTCTCCCCTTTTGAAGATGATATGTATTTAATTGATTAACTAGTTTGTACAAATGCATTAGAGAGTGTTTTTAACAAAAACTTATGATTTTTTTCCTGCTGACCGAAATGGCTGTCTCTCGATCTTATTACATGAGCACCCTTAATGAAGCCACTGTTATTTTTCTTTGTGTAGACAATTGGATCAGCTGAAGCTGCCACACATATATCCAGTGTGCTTGAGAGATAGGAAGATGTTTGATGTCCTGCCAAATTCTGTGAAGAGCAAACAATGAGCTAAAAACTTAAAAACTTTGCATTATTTGTTTCTATAACTGTATACTGTACTGGGACCATTAATTTGCCTAAAGGTGTCAGGTTCAAAATGACTTTTAAGATTGTCTACACTTTATAAAAACATTCTTCCCTTGGGACACTTGCATTTTCAAAATGAGGGAAAAGAAGTGGCCACCGATGCTAGAATATTAACAGTCCTCATCTACAGTGAGATGTATCCAGAAAATGTATTTAACTAAGTTTTTAAAACCCTATGCATGTTTCCATGGTAATATGAGGTGGTTAGAGGTTAAGATACTGGTATAAGTTAATAGGTTTATGAGTTAAAGGGATCTTTGAGGGTTACCCTGAGAATCCAACTATCATTTGTAAGTCTACCTGGTATAAAGAGCATTGGGACTTGGGGTAACATTCTCTGGGTTTGAAGTTTTCCCAATTATGTGACTTTGGACATGCCACTTAAACTCTGGGACCCAGTTTTTACAATTTTCTGTAAAGTACAGCTCCTTAAAGAGCTGCTACTACATACAAATATTCTTTAGCAACTATAAATTTCTATGTAAATAGAAAATACTTAAGTTTATTATTACTAAATTATTGAATCTGAACATATCTCTTTGGACCTGACTATAGGGACATGCAATATTAAAATAGAATCAAATCTAAGGAAAACAGCTTAAACAGAATGGGAGGGAATATCTATTTTCAGGGATCACGTAAATGTGGCCTCAATGAAAAGGGCCCCAAGGAATCATTGGAGTAGGACCCTCTCTGGCCTTTCTTGCCCTGCTGAGGTCTTTTTTGCTGCCTCTTCTGTAGTACATGACGTTGACAAGCCCTCGTTTGATCACCATCCCTCTAAGGCTGGCAGCCTAGGAAAAGGAAAAGCAAAAAATAGAAACCAAAAAACAAAACTATCATTGGACCACAACTGAGACTTTTCCTGTTAGCTTGATGATGAATAGTGCTCATAAGATTGCTGTAGGGATTACATGTTTTGTAGCTATCACTTCATCTAACACAGTGCTTAATATCTTTATTTCCCTCAAAATTTTTTGGTCCCTAGAGAAGCTGTTTTTTTTTTGTGTGTGTGTGTGTGTTTTTTTTTTTTCTTGCTTGCTTCCTGCCACCGTCCTGCATGGTGTTTCCTTTTTCATTCCCCATAGAGACAGTAAATGTCTCCTCATCCTTCCAGTTAGTACAATGTGCTTGAGAGCTGGGAAGCAGCTCAGAGGATCTGCAAAACATCGTCAAAAGCAAATGATATGCTATAAACTTTTTAAACTTTGCAATTACAAGTGGTTTTAGTAAAAAAAATTCCATGCCACAGTTTTTTTATCTATAAATTGGGATTAAATGAGATGATCTCCACGGTTGCCCTAAGCTCTAAAACACTATGATTCATTCAAATTTGTTATTTGGCATAACGAAGGGCACATATTTCAAGAGTTATGTACTGATTTTTTGAGACCCTCTCTGTCAACACTCTGATTATGCCAGGCATTCAAGATGGGTAGAACACAACTAGCTTCATTTGTTCCCATCAGGAGTGAGAAGGTGTCACGCAGCTGTATCTCTGGTCCAGAGTGCAGTAACACCATGGCCTGGTGGGGGAAGGCTTTTCCCATCACTCCTCTTTGGGCGCCATTTGGCATTAATTTTTAGGTGCCAGGGCCATAAAAGAAGAAATGATTCCCACTTCCGTTCACAATTGTTGATGTATGGTCTTTCTACAGTCACTAGCATGACTCCAGTACAATCTTAAAAAGTCCCTTTGCATCAGGCTCAAAGAAAAGGTTTGTTATAGTTGGTTCACTCCCTGTGTTTTAAGTCTATTTCCTTCTTGTTCTTGCATGCTCTGGTGCCTCGAGCAAGTGCCATATCAGTGCCCATGCCAGGCACAATGGTTCACTCCTGTAATCCCAACACTTTGGAAGGCAGAGGCAGGAAAATCTCTTGAGCTGAGGGGATCTAGACCACCCTGGGTAACAAAACATGATCTTCTCTTTATTAAAAGTAAAAAAGAAAAAATTAGCCAGGAGTGGTGGTGTATGCCCATAGTCCCAGCTACTTGGGAGGATCACTTGAGCCCAGGAGTTTGAAGCTGCAGTGAGCTATGTCTGCATCATTGTACTCCAATCTGGGCAACAGAGCAAGATCCTGTCTCACTCAATCATTCATTCATAAATAAATCAGTGTCTAGTAATTGTGCAGTAGCAGAAAATCACAAGATACAGGCCGTAGTGTCTTGACCTATGTTTTGAGGCAGCACAATCCAACTCACTGCTGGACTTGATCAGTGGTTCTGCTTTTTCCATGTCTTCCCTTATCTCTAACAGAACATAATATGTGAACTTTTTATTTGTCAGCCTAGGCCACCTGAGGAAGAGACGACTCAACACTAAGAACCACATGCAAAGGGAAACGTGAGCTCAGGAAGTTTTCTGAGCGGGTGCTTTTTAAAATGTGTCTGTTCTGCCGGAAATCAGACTGCTTTCGTATTTTGAACAGCTATAATGGCATTCTCCATATGTTGAATGGATGCTTAAACTTATCACTGCATCTGCCTATTCCAATTTAAAGAATTCAATGTGCTAATGGACTAACAAAACTGCATGTTTTCCTCATGTTTAAAATGTAATGTATGGATTCTCCAAAGGAAAAAAATATGGTTCCCACTCTATTTTCTTTTTTTTTTTTTAATTAGAAGAAAGGAATTAACAACCACTTTTCAAAGCACTTTTCAAAGGGATATTTTGTAGAGAGAGAATAGGTAAAGTTATGTAGGATGCTTTCATTTCATTATGAGAAGCGAAGTCACAAAGGTGAATTGAGTGGCTTAGACTGTGCTTTAAGCACAGCCTGGGGCAAGAATTAGGTCCCTTGACAATCAGTTCAAATTGACTTATTGTTCATATAATAAAGAACAATAACAATGATGCTGTGCCCAACTTGAAAACTTTTGAGTGAAGATGATTGCACAGACTTTGAACTAAGCCAGGTAGTTAGAGACAACCATTCTTTGTCTTAATTCATGTTTTCTTTGGAATATTTTAGTAGCTATTGTTGCTTCCACTTTATCATTTCTCTATTTATCAGTAATGCTTTTGCTGTTTTAATTTCTAGAGCCTCTACTCATGATTAGTAACAATATTTACATAATTTTTCAGCTAGAGAAATCAGCATTTAAAAGTCTCTCAACCAAAGTCACACAAAATTATTAACAGGGCAGTAACAAAGCTCAGGGTTATGAATCATGCTTTAATGTTAAAAGAAAACCCAAAATATGAAAAACAAAAAAAATTCACATAGCTCTTAGATTCTAAGAGCAACCCTTAAAACACCACTAGGCCTCACAAGAATATGGTGTTAAAAATCTCTTCCCATTGGGATGGGCCACAAACCCCACGGGAAAATATGACTCAAATGGAGTTAGGCTTGATATTATAGAACACATACACAATGATTGTTTTACCTATCCCTCACGGCTTACCTGCGTCAGATTGCTCAACAAGGTATACTCTAAAGGTATCAGATGACTCTTAACAAACCCCACCCAAGGTCTCAGGTCTGGGCAAATTACCATGAATAGCATCATCACAGACACTCAGATAAGAAGTTCAGGAAAGACAACCTAATACACTCTTCCACAAAAGAGATGAACCTGACTAACTCCAATTTGCAACTTGGCTGGAGTTGTGTCCATGGTGATGGGTAAGTATAATACAGTGGTAGACTCCCAAGAGGAGAAAAAAGGCCACACATTCTGGAATATAATTATACTCCTTTTAGTCTTGAGGTCTGTGTGGCTAATTGTGAGAGCTGTTGGTAAGCAGTACCAGGAGCCTCTCGTTCCTTTCAAATAAGGCAAATAATAGTTCTGTAGAACAGACGTTTCTTGTTTCTGAGCACGACTTGGTTCCAAAGCTCTAATCAGTCTCTCCTGTTACTCAAAACAGGCTCAGTGAACGAACCCAGAAACAGAAAACCAAATGATGCATGTTCTCACTTAGAAGTGGGAGCTAAACATTGGTGATACATGGACGTAAAGATGGGAACAAGGGACTCTGAGGACTACAAGAGGGAACTGGGAGAGAGAGAGAGAAAAGAAGAAGAAGGGAGAGGAAAGAGAGGGGAGGAGGAGGTGGACAAAGGCTGAAAAACTACCTGTTGGATACTGGGCTCATTACCAGGGTAATGTGTTCAATTGTACCCCAAACCTCAGCATCATGCAATATACCATTGTAATAATAAACCTGCATGTACCCCCTGAATCTAAAATAGAAGCTGAAAAACAAAAAGCAGAGGCTCAGGAGCTGATCCTCCCTCTATCAGTTTATCTGTCCCCAAGTTCACAAAACATTCCTTCCACAATGAAAAGACCAAGGTATCCATGGTTACAGTGAAAGCTCCCTATAGTTCAGTTATTGCTTAATGCTTTTTTGCTTTTCCTTTTATAGAGATGGAGTCTCAGTATGTTGTCCAGGCTGGCCTTGAAATCCTGGCCTCAAGCAATCCTCCTGCCTTATCCTGCAAAGTGTTGGGATTACAGGCATGAGCCACCACACCCAGCCTGATGAATTTTAATACACATTTAAGTCATATTCTACATCAGTGTAGAAGTACCATGCTTTTGACTATCTAAATTTTAAAACAAACATCTAAAATAATTCCCTAGGACATCAGTGGTTTACACTGAATGCAGGGCTGGATAAAATTTATCATAGATGAGAGTCAGGATTGGAGAAAAAAGTCACATCTGAGATTTTAGATAAGAAATGTGGGTTTTTCTAACTGAAAAAAAATGACCTACATTAAGATTCCAGACAAAAATATCCTAACACTTGTCAGAGTTAGAAATCAATTCTCCAAACAGTCCACCATTTATCTTTCCTAGGGTTCCTTACACTCTCCTGTCAGATAGCCATTTTCTTCCTTCTAAACCCTTACCAAAACCTGCCAAATGGTCAACCCTCACACCAAGCCTCAAATGCCATTCCTCCCAAGAAGTATTAGTATTTAACAAAGCAGAAGAAATGAAGTTTTTGACAGTGGACTTCCAGGAATTATTCACAGAGAAGCATTCCCCACCAAGCATGTTTTTTTAAATAAGGAAGACTGCAACAAAAGGGAATTCTCTAACAAACTTCAGTCCCGTGTTGGAGAACACCGCTTCTGAGTGCACAAGAAGATTCTCATTGCAATTCTTCATCTACAAATCATTGAATTGGAAAATGAAACAATTCCCAAAGTTAAAATTGTGTGTCAAGCACTGTGCTAGAATCTGGGAATGTGGAGGTGAATACAAGTTTTTTGCAATCTTCAGTGGATTGACATGCAGTGGGGATGAAAAGCAAACCACATATGGGCCACCTAACTCACCCCACTGAGATAGGTGGAGGCCATGGTTAGGAGGTCAGAAAAGGCTTTCCAGATCAATGTCTCTCAAATATTAACGCCGAACAACAGATCACCTGGGGATCCTCCTAAAGTGCAGATTCTGATTGAGAATATCCAGGGAAGACCCTGAGGTTCTGCATTTATAAGATGCTCCCAGGTGATGCTGATGCCACTGGTCAGAGGACCATGATTTACACACACACACACACACACACACACACACACACATATATATATATATATAGAGAGAGAGAATATGAGAAAGAGAGAGAGAATGAATGTCTCACTTTGTCTCCCAGACTGTAGTGTAGTGGTGTGATCATAGACCCTGCAGCCTTGAACTCCTAGGCTCAAGTGATCCTCCTGGCTCAGCCTTCTAAGCATCTGGGACTATAAGCACAGCACATGCCTGGCAAATTAAAAAAATTTTTTTGGTAAACATGGGGTCTTGCTATGTTGCCCAGGCTGGTCTTGAACTTCTAGCCTCAATCAGTCCCCCTGCCTTAGCCTCCCAAAGTGCTAGCATTATAGGTATGAGCCACCACACACAGGTGAACCATACTTTTTGCATATCAAGAACCTGAGATAAGACAAAACCCAAGCTTGAATCAACCCACATATCCAAGACAGAAAAGCAAGTGAAGGCACAGGCAAAGACCCCAAAGCTAGAAAAATTACGTTGGATACAAGGAAAATTAAAAATGCTAAGGAAACATTTTTACGTAAGACATTGCTGAATGTAAATACAGACAAGAAGAGCTTTACACGATAATAAAAATAGTTTTTGTAACAGTGGTATGAGTGTGGTTAACATTAGGAGTTCTTCTTCCCACACCCCTCCTTCCTATTTTGGTTTGGACTCTTACTAATGAATTTATGTTTATTTATTAAAACAAAAGTATAAATAGATTTCTCCGTTGTGTGCTAGTGGGGGAAATTCTGCCCTGGGATGTTTTAAAAAAATGACCATGCAGGCTTTTCCAATTTGGGGTTGTATATCTGGATAAGATAAAAAGCTACTTAATAATTAATTACAATTATGTAATAACGTGGTAGTAATCATTTTTTGGGAGTGAGTGCAGGCAAGATTATACAGAATTCTGGCAGTAAAATAATAATAATAATAATAAACCTATCTTTTGAATTCACAGAGCAATGTCTGATGAGGAATCCATTGCTTGGTGCCCTGGAGCACATCACTGTTCTCCAGCCACGAGGAGAACTTTAAGGTTCCGAGGAGCAGAAGGGAGTGTGTGGCTGATGTGGACATACATAGCCAGCAGCTACATGTAAGATACATGCTCTGTAGCTTCGTTCCCAGTGTGTAGATGGAACTGTTAAATGAACATCACCTTTCTTCCAAATCAGGCATGTTGCAGGAAACCACATCCTATAATATTTAGTCAACTGCCAACCCTACCTGAAGTAGATCACCAAACAAGTCTTAGGACATCATTGTACGTCCTACAGTCATAAAGATGTACACACACGTTATCTGATCTCGTAACTCTTGTCAGACTTCGCTTTTTCTATTTGACAGATGAAGAAACTCAGTTTGAGGGATGTTGATGAAGGATGTTAATAACATTTCTAAAGTCACCCAGTTAGCAGCAGAACCAGTTTTAAAACTCAGGCTACATTCTTGCTCCAATTTCAGAATCCTTTCTATGATATAGTACTATAACTTCTAAAAGACAGGAAAGCAGGAATAAAGAAGTGAGGTTTTGGAACTCAAAAATAATTATGTACTTTTTTTGTTTTGTGACTTTAAAAAACTTTAAATGCCACAAGAATAGTTTGGAATCTCCCATAGGCCCAAAATGGATCTCCTTTTGTCCAGTTTTAGAGGAACCTGGGAATACAAGCATATAAATATGTGATATTGGCATATAAATGCTGTTCTGTAAGTTACAATAATAAAATGAAGCATGAAAGAGAATTGCTGGTGATCTGAGTTCCAGGAATTGTGATCCACCTAATTTACAAGTTGTTAAGGAAAACCCAGAATTTTATACTACGCTATTAGTTTAGTCCATGAGAGTCTTTGAAAAAATTCACTTATAGGCTGGGTATGGTGGCTCATGCCTGTAATCCCAACACTTTGGGAGGCCAAGATGAGTGGATTGTTTGTACCTAGGAGTTTGAGGCCAGTCTGGGCAACATGGTGAAACCCGGTCTCTGCAAAAAATGCAAAAATTAGCAGGGCATGGTGGCGTGCGCCTATAGTCTCAGCTACTCAGGAGGCTGAGGCAGGAAGATCACTTGAGCTCAGGAGGTGGAGGCTGCAATGAACCACTGCACTCCAGCCTGGGCAACAGAGAGAGTCCCTGTCTTTAAGAAAATGTTTGTTTATTCACATTGATTCATAATATTATAAATGGCCATTTAGGAATTTTATATGAATAAAATAGAAATACAATGATTTTATACCTGGGAGATATTTTATTTATCTTCTAGGGCTTTAAAAGAGACAGCTTATTAAGGATTATTTCAACGAGGTATTAAACAAAAAGACCAACTTAATGTGTGGAAAAAGTGAATCCTCTAGTTCAGGGTTTCTCAGACTTCAGTACGCATATGAATCACCTGTAGTCATTTGTTAAAGAGAAGATTCTAATTGAGGAAGTCTGGAATGAAGCCTCAAATTCTGCATTTTAAGACCCTCCCAGGTGATGCTGATGCCTCATCTGGGTGGCAAGCTATCATTGCAAGCACTTGGAATCTCACTTTGATTAGGAGCACACTGTTGACATCGTTGATGGACTTCTCATGTTAGTCCTACTTGAACTATTGAAATATTTATTCTATTAAAAATGGTGAAAGAATAGAAAGTATTTTAAAATATCTTACAAAATAAAAAAATGCTAATTTTCTAGTTTGTTTTACTTTTTATTTCCTCTCAATTTAGTAAATTGTACAAAAAAACTTCAGTTAGTGGCTTTTCCTTCAGCAAGTGAAGGCAGCTAAGACGTTTTAAATTCATTATCTCATAAATATAACCTCAGATCTTTTACAGACCAGGAAAGCTAGTCATTTTGAAATTTATTGTATCATAAAAGTAGGATTGCCGAATTTAGCAAAAGCAAAATTAAAAGCCAAATAATAAATGCTCAGTTAATTCAAATTCAGATACACGAAAACAAATCTTATCTAAAATCAAATTTAACTGGTTATCCTGTATTTTACCTGGCAATCCTAGAGAAAAACATACCTCTAAATTCTAATTTATCTTGAAGTGCTGAAGGTCAGGTGCTGGGATGGAGAATTAACAGACCCACTGACCGTATTGTCTAAACATTTCAACTATAGAGGGAATTGCTCTGGATTTGCCATCACCACATCACACACCTGTTTAGTACTGCTGCTAATTTGTGGGAGCTCCTTTTAGGAGATCTGTGCCCAGCAGACCACGCTTTTAAAAAAATCATGAGAGAGCAAGCTGGAAGTGAAACTACCAAAGACCTTTACTTACATCAATAGCTTCGTTCCCAGGAAGAACCAGTTGGAGCAAAAACAGCAAGGTTTTTCTTCTAAGGTCTCTCTTTTTTCCATTTTATGGAGAGCTGAAGCAGCTCAGAGGGAAAACTAAGATAGTGGTTTCTTGGTAAGAATCATGAAAGGTTTTTCTTCTTAATATCAAATGTTAAGTTGATCAGATTTAAGATGATCTTTGAAAGAAGGAATGTATAAGGTGGTTGCAGGTACTGTCATCGCATATCAGTTTTTGAAAGCCTTTATCAGCTTTTAAAGGGGCAATCTAATCCTCTGATTTCATTTCTATGTATGACGTGCAGTATACAGTTTCAGATACTTCAGCAAAACAAAGGAATCTATTCATTTCTAGATGCCTTTTCTTGCGTACTTACCCATCTCCTATCTGCTTCAAATAATGATAGTCAATCCTGCCATGATGTTATAAGTTGGGACCAAGGTTTGACTGTTAGCAGAACACTTTTAGATGTTTTGCCTCTGTTTAAAAAATTGATAATTATGAACTCTCTGCTCTCCTAAAAATAGAGTAAGCCTAATTATTTTCTAATTTTAGAAATTAATTTGGAGAGAACTATTAGTGCTATGTGTATGGAATAGGCCATATTAAATAATATATGTATTAAAATATAAATCGAGCTTATGATAAGGGAGAGCAGTTCATTTCACTTGGACTGGTTGCTTACCCAGTCAGCATGGGAGTTACATATCAATCTCCAGTCCTCCCTTTCCTGCTTTCCCACATCAGAAACACCAGGGGTTAATGTGGGAGTCAGTGATCTAACATGCCGTTACTATCAGTAGTCTTAGGGTGAGATTAAATACATTTACAATTTTTTGTTTTTAGAAATAATTTAGCTGATGTCAGGTACCTCAAAACTTACATTAATTATAATGTGTTGTTTGATTTAGTAAAAAAGGAATCTCTTTGTTTTTTCAGTCTATAAATTGCAGCAGGACTGACTCTGGAAAGGGTGAAGACAACACCAGTTGTATATAAAACCCTTAAAGTTGCTCTACTATCTAAGTGAAACTCATTGCAAACTCCCAGTCTGTGGCACTAACAATTCATCAAAAAAAGGAAGTTTTTAGCTGAGGGAAGTTTTATGACAGGCAGCACTTAAACTGAGACTAGTTCCCATCAATGTAGTTACTCTTTCAAATATTCTTTCTAGAATCTTAATAGTAATATTTCCGGCTTTGAGCAGATTGTAAATAATTTAAGATGAATTTTGAATTTCTGGATCATAATCTGGTCTACTTAATGTATGTTTTAGAAAAGTAGTGCTATTTCCAGGCCAGGCACTGTGGCTCGTGCCTATAATCCCAGCACTTTAGGGGGCTGAGGCAGGTGGATCACTTGAGGTCAGGAGTTTGAGACCAGCCTGGCCAACCTGGTGAAACATCGTCTCTACTAAAAATATAAAAATTAGCCAGATATGGTGGTGTGGACCTATAATCCCAGCTACTCGGGAGACTGAGGCATGAAAATCACTTGAACCTGGGAGGTGGAGTTTGCAGTGAGCTGAGATTGCACCATCGCACTCCAGCCTAGGCAACAGAGTAAGACTGTGGCTCAAAATAAAATGAATGAAATGAAAAGAAATAAAATGGTAGTGCTATTTCCCAAAACAAGTTTCCACATCATGTTAAGTGTTTGAAGTGACAATCAATAAAGTTTCTAAATCTGAGTAAATTTCCAAATTATGTCTTCATATACTAACACAAAGAAGCATACAAAGGCCCTCATAGGTTGGAAAACAGGAAGTTTCTATTGCTGAAGAGTTAAGGCAAGTGTTCACACTGGGATTGCTCTTTAGGTCATGTTTTCACATTTTCTAGAGCTCTGGAAATGATTACTAGCTAGTATTGCACTATTTGAGCTTGTTTGGATTCAGAAGTTTTACAGTTGACCGTATCACTAAAGTTCATATATTTAGAAATACACTGCTTTTTGCAAAGTACATACACAAGAGGAATCTGAAAATAAACTATTTTTTATTTTTAGCGATTAGTTGACCTATGGTTAACTACTTTTTTTTCTTAACCTTCTCTAAGGAAAACAAAAACAACACCAAGACTTTAAGTGAATAAATTTTTATTTAAAATTTGAAGTAGGTTAAGCTGGGGCAAATCAGAGGTCTGCAGTTTTACTGTAAATATTTTAGGTTTTGTGGGCATACAGTCTTTGGTTCAACAATTCCATGCTGCCACAGCCATAGACAAGATATAAACAAATAAGTATGGCTGCAGTCCAGTGAAACTTTATTTTGGACAAAGAAATTTGAGTTTCATATAATTTTCAAGTGTTCTCAAGTATTTTCTTCTTTGGATATTTTTCCATGACTTAAAAAATATGAAAACCAATCTTGGCTCCCAGGCCATACAAAACAAACAATGGGTCATAGTTTGCCAATTCTAGAAACAGATGGAACTGTGAGTTTCAACTCAACGCAGCTTAATATAATTGTATGAAGTTTGTCAGTGATTTTGGAAGTGGGTAATTACTAGATTAGGTTTATTGGAAGCAAATTCACCAATTAATTCTATTCTATAAAGCTCTGGTGTAAGAAACATAATTTTGGACACTTCTCAAATGTTGCAAATTTGGAACAAAAATTTTGTGAAATTAAGAGATATGAAATACCAAAGCCAGATTTTTCCTTATCTCAGATTAAAGAGTATAAATTCTCTTTCAACGTTTAAGATGGTTGCAGGTGAATTATTTAGAATTGGATTTATTCTTTGTGGCATCTAATAGATGAATGCTGCAAAGCAAGATGGGAATGTGCTTTGAGGGAGACAGTCAAGCGTAAGTTGGAGGACTCCTTAGTGAAGAGGTATCAGGCATTTAAGATTTCTATGGGCGGTGGAACTAGTCTTTAAGGGTCCCTAGTAAAGGTTATGCTTCTATGACTTGGAAAACAATTTAAAGAACTTATTATTTTGGTTACCTAGATAAAAAGCTAAAGATGGCTCAAAATGTTGGGGGTTGGTTAATTATTCTTAAATAATCCAAAGGTGAATTATTTAAGAATAAAGTTGCTGAGAGAATGACATATGTGAATAGTTTCTACATTTTAAGGAGGAAGGAGTTAATTCAAACTAGTCTTGTGTAGCCAAAGCCTCCAAGCAAGACTACATCAAAACCTATATGATGTAGTAAACGCTGGAAAAGGAGTCAATAATCCAGGAGTCATTGCTTTGGCATTGCCAGATCACATAACTTGTTGGATTCACTTGTGTAATTTAGCACCTGGGAATACAATTTACCCAATTGCCTTTAAGCCCTGATATGTTAATATGGCCAAAGGGCTGTATAAATTTAAGGTAATAAGACTGGGTGGTTCTCAAACACTTTAGAACTTATAAAATTGAGATGACACACTTTCTTCCACTCCACCTCTTTTAGCCTGTTTGTAAATGTTACAGAGCTAGGTATATATCATACTCTGAGAAATCTGGTTTTTTTTTTTTTTTTTTTTTTTTTTTTGAGGTGACATCTCCCTCTGTCCCCCAGGCTGGAGTACAGTGGTATAATCTCAGCTCACTGCAACTTTTGCCTCCCCAGGCTCAAGCGATCCTCCAACCTCAACTTCCTGAGTAGCTGGGACTGCAGGTATGTGCCACCATGCCTGGCTAATTTTTGTATTTTCAGTAGAGATGGGATTTCACCATGTTTGGCCAGGCTGGTCTTGAACTCTTGACCTCAGATTATCCACCCCCCTCTGCCTCCCATAGTAAATTTTATTTTTCTAGACTACTTTATCTCTTATGCTCAAAAAGGTGTTGACATTTCAGAAGTACCTCACTGGTTCTTTTTCTAAGCTACACAGAAGTGAGAATGAATGCATTTATATCATTTTGGTCTTTGGAAATTCTTAACATTTAATCTTGGTGGTATCTGTTGCAAAATACATCCAACTTCTTACTTTCAATATGCTGGCCATTTAAACGTGCTTGTGCTATTTTAATGGGTAATACACAAGAGAAAATAAAATCTATTAATCTATTCTGTAATGTCTCTCTTAGCTCAATAAATTCATACATGATTTTTCATAATAATCGGTAGAGAGTGAAATTTTGTGAAAGGATTCTTTGGCCCATCAGAATCTAAATACTAAATTATTGTTGTGTGTAAAACAAAAGTGAACAAATGAGCTATCATAGCAAGTAAGAATTGTAACAGAACTTTGGCTTCTATATATCTGGGATGTCTGCCTTGGAAAACAAGAAAACTGAATGCACTCAGGACACTTTGTTTTTCAATGTTCTCCCCATCTTTTGATATTCTTCAGTACAAACAAGCAGTATCAATAACTCAGAGACTTGTACCCCTGCTTTGAAGGCTACAGACATAAAGGCCCCATGAGAAAATAGAATACCGAGCAAGCTGCCATAGATGCTATGAGAGGTTCAGATAAAGTTCAATGGCCAACAATATAGAGTGCTTGCTGTGTGCAAGGCACTGTTGTTCCCCCTTAAAGAAATTGAGGATAGGGACAAAAGCATTTAGACAACAGTGCAAAGAGTGAGAGTGACATTAAAAATAGTGAAGAAGAGGTATTAAAACTGAAAGTAAAAACAAAAAAAAACCAGTCTTTTTTTTCATGATTCTAAGATAAACTGTTTAAAGATGCAGAGAACCAGAGACAACAGGTTACCTTGGAGTCATTCTTTGGGGATGACTTTTTTAAAGGCAAGAAACCTTTGGTTAATAGCATATACGAGGTTTTATGTAAAATGTTAAGTGTAAGCATTTCTACTTAAACAGATCCTTTAATCCACCCTTAGATGTATAATCCGGTATTATTTGACTTTTTTGTATGCAAAATTTAAGTGTTAAATATTCAGCCTTTCTACTTCACATAACTGAAATAACCCAAGCCAGTTTACACTTCCCAGCAGTTTTACATGCCGCCCACCAAGGAAGTTACAGGACATCTAGTTAGCTTTGCGTTCCCCCTTCTAACAGAAGAGAGCATTATATGAAACAGGTAGAATGGGGTGCTGCAAAGGGAGTGTCTCCTGCAAGCAAGCAGATATTAAAATGTATTTTCAAAGGAGTGGAGTTTGTGCTTCTCAACAAACTACTCGCTCTAATTACTTCCTATTCACTGGGATCGCTGTGCAGCCTGCTGACTCACCAGGCTGCTGGAGTGTGTTTCTGACGGGTTTCCCTACTGCCTGCTACACATGAGTCATCACAGGAATCAAAGTTTCTATCCATCTCCCTTAACAACAGTGCAGAAACCAGGCATTGAAGTAAGCTTCCATCTTTCCAACCAGACCCTAGCCAGGGAAGGGAAAAATGATGTAGTAGGTGTCACCACCAGCCAGGGTGCTAGATGACAGTGCTCCACCCCAGGGTGTTAGTCATTGGCACCCCAGTTTCAGCGTTCCTCTCACCCACCCAAATAATTAAAGTGGCATCTTGTCTTGCAATGCCTGCTACTGCTGGCCATCGAACACTTCCTTTGCTATAGAGGTTCCCCAATTTTGCTGCACAATGAAGTCACCTGTGTTCGGTTTTCCTTTTAAATACTGTGCCTATTTCTCACTTTCAAACAACCTGATTTAAATAGTTTGGGATGTGATCAGGACATCAGGAATTCTCAAAGCTCCCCAGAGATGATTCCACTATGCAGCAAAGTTTGAGAACCAGTGCTTTGAGGAAGCACAGCTCTACCCACACAAGGAAAATTGACCAGTTAAACTTATCTACCAATCACTCGGTGAGCTACCAGACCTCC
The DNA here is from genome assembly GCF_001604975.1 of Cebus imitator. Taxonomy (NCBI): domain Eukaryota; kingdom Metazoa; phylum Chordata; class Mammalia; order Primates; family Cebidae; genus Cebus; species Cebus imitator. Next base: position 1,062,504 of record NW_016107763.1, read on the forward strand.
TATCTTACCCCTAACTGAGGTCTTTAATCGGTTTGGCAGAAAAGAACAAAAGCAAAGTAAAGAAGCATTTCATTTCCAGAGGGGACACTGGCTAACCCAGAAGCATTCTCCTCTTTGCTTGATAAAAATGTAGCCAAAAATTTAGCGTTCAAGAGAAGAAGGGGAAGTATTGCTGTTCTTCAGATTACCTTTTGATCTCTGTTTTGTTTCATTCCAGTGTCCTATTCAGCAAAGGTGTAAATCGCGGGTCCTCAGATTATGAGTAGGTGCTGGGTCTGACCACAATCGCGACCGGTTTGCACGCTTCACCCCAGCTGGGACCGAACCTCCGCCTCTCCGCGCGGCCCCAGGGCCGATACTATGCTAATCAAGAAAGTTCTTCCGTTTCGGTGCGCGAGGGCGCGGGTTTGAGGGCTTAACCCTTGATTTTACATTGACAGGACGGTAGTGTTTTTGGTAGACGGTAGACCCTCCTGCCTAGCGGGTCTACGCTATTTTCTCTTTTTTTGTTTTTTGTTTTTTTGGAAAAGGAGATGTGAGCAAGTGATAGGACACCCAGGGAGGGGACAGCAGTGTTGGCTGGTGCCGAGGTGAAGGGATGGCTAATGTTCGGAATATTAATTACTCCCAGAGCTACTGACCCGGAGAAGACTAGCAGGAGGGGCCTGGGGGTTAAGACAAAGGCTCCTCCTGATCAAATGGCTGCAGCGCCCCTTCCTCCAAGGTTATGGCTCTACCCTCTGCACTGGAGAGACGAAGTGACTGGAGGGTCTGAACCCACTGGCCCTTCTGGGGGTCTGAAAGTCAGCTTTGTCGAGCGCCCCAGGTTCAGAGGGGATGGCTTTCTGCGTCCACCCCTCTCCAGGCTCTTTGTGGGATTTCTGGCTTCAGCACAGCCCTTCTAAGGGTAGACCGAAGAGTTTCCCACTGAGCGGAGAGCGAAGTCGCTGAGTAGCTCTTGCCCTGCGCGCTCTGTGCTACCCGCAGAAGAGCCGCTGGGGCGCAGAATAAACAACCCGCTTCCTTTTGCGCCCACCCGGCTCCTGAGTCCAGGGAGCGCGGGTGGTGGCGGGTGTCGGAGTGGGAGAGTGGTGGCTGCCGAAGGGGAAGTGCCGGTGGTCCAGGGGGTGCTCGCAGGCAGGCGAGCGCCAGCGCGCTGCACTTCCTGATCTGACCCCAGAGCGCAGCCCTTGCCAGCGCCCCCCGCTATCAGTCCTGTCGCCCCCACTCGAGCCTGGAGGGCCGTGAGCTGCGGTCGCGCAGTCGCGAGCCCCCCTCCACCAAAGCTGTCTTCCTACCCTGGACAGCCCCAGCCTCGCCCCTCCAAAGCAGTCCACTTCGCTTCTGCCAGCGTGGCAGCCCCAACTCCCTCCCCTTTCCTGGGGTCTACAGCGCTGGGGCCCCGAACCAGAGGTGCGGCCAGAGTTAGCGCAGCTGGGTGCACGTCCGTAGACCGCCGAGCCGACCCCTGCACAACTTCTTGCTAGACTCTGGACCCCCTTTTCCGCTTGCTCCGAGCCCAGCGGGCTGCAGACCTCGGCGTCAGGAGGAGGCGCGGCCGGCTCCTGGCCTGGGAGGGACTGCTCCCGGGCAGGAGGTGTCGGGGTGCGCCAGGGCGGTACCGCTTTAAATGCACTTGACTCACCTGCTCCGGCGACGTCGCCTCCTTCCTCTGCTGACAGCTGGGGGCTTTGTTTTCTCCACCCACCCGTCCGGCCGCGCTCCGCCCCCTCTGTCGCACGTGACTCGCCGTCTGCCACCGCCAGTGCCGCAGCCGCTCCGCGAGTCCACCCGAGAGAGCCTGGCCAGCGCCGCCCCTTCCCGCGGGTGCGGGTGCAGGTGGGCACCCCGCTGGGCATGTCCCAACCAACCCGCCTGAAGACGCTGTCTCAGGCCAAAGGAAGACAGGCTGAATTCGTGACAGGGAAGAAAGTGGCAGCAGGTGAAATAAACTAAGTGGTTTGACCCCACTGGAGAGGGAGGAGGCGGGTGTGGCTTGCAGAGGGGCTTTGAAAAGGCGCCGCCACACCCTGAATTAAGTACCTGCAAACGGGGGCTTGCACACCAACCGGGGTGCATCTGTTTTTCACACTGTTTGTACTCCTACCTGGAGCACGATTGATAATGAGGGGCAAACTAGTTTTGTCATGAATATTACATTAATTAAACTAGGCAAGTGTAATACAATTAACAATAATAGCATGTTTTATTGGGGTTTCAAATCTGCTTGTTGATGCTGCTGCTATTTGGATTCTATTTGGAGAATGGAGTGCAGGCTGGAGAAGCGAACTCCAGAAGTTTACTGATGTGGGCACTTGTCCATTTGGAACAGCAGCTATTTTTAAGGAAATGAGAAAACGTTCTGGCTTCAAGACCCACTCAGATCTGCTGCTTTTGGAAGTGATCTCGATCCGTGCAGATCGCAGTGATCTCTAGTGTTTGAAACAGCAAGGACTTGTCTGAATCCTTCTGTTAGCCCTTGGAGAACACATATATACCTTCCCTCCCGCGCCCTGCAAATTGCTACTCAGGGGAAAGACTGTTTATGTCTCCCGCAGCGTTCATTAAAGCCAGGTCTTCGTAGTGGAGGGATTTAGCACAGTGCTTCCCAAACTTTAAGAGGGATCACCTGGGGATATTTTTGAAGCCAAATTTGATTAAGCGTATCTGGAGTTGGGCCTGAGGTTCTGCATTTCTAGCAAACTCCCAAGTAATGCCATTGCTGCTAGTTTGAGGACCACACTTTCAGTAGAGAGGTGCCAATCACCGCTTTGGCATTAGCCAGCCTATTTTGAGTCCTGACGACACCACTTGCTAGCTGTATGACCTTAGGCAAGTTTCTCAACATTTAAGCCTCACATGCTGTAAAAGAGGTATGATACTAATTTTCACCTCACAGCGTTGTCTTGACGATTGAGCGAGTCCATATAAAGCCCTTAGTGTAATGCCTGGCACACATACCTAGGGTTCAGAAAATGCTAGCTAATTCACTGTAGAGGTCATCCTTGCAGGGGGAAAGCTGGCACCAAGTGCAGCGTGGCGACAGGGGGAGCAGTGTGTGAAATGGGCACAAGGGTGAATGTAGCCAGCCCAAGAATGAGGACTGTGCCCTGTAGTGCCTAGCATGTGCCAGATGTGTAGGACAAGTTGGATGAATAAATAAATAATTATAATGTGAACAGATCATATACATTCAAAAAGTTCTGCTTCTCCTTTAAATAATGACAAATTAGTTCTGAGACATTAAATTAAAAAATCATTTTGCTTTCTATTACAGATAATGTCCAGCTGCCTGTCACATGGGTAATCTATTTTAATATCTGAGAGAGTAAATGGATTATTAAGGTTTAGTATATTTTTCATCTCATTAAAAACCTTGAAATTTGAATTTAAATGGATTTATTAATGAAGATATGGTATTCTTAGCTCTCAAAATGAATGGCTATTGTCATCGTAGTTCTCATATCTTCCTTCCTTGCTTCTCCTCCTCACTCTGTCCTCCAAATATAAGTGTTTCCTCAGACTCATTTCTTGCCCTTTTTTCCCCACTCCGCAATTTTCCTTAGAAATTTTATGTGTGTCTTATGTTCATCTTTCAAGTGTGTGCAGATTAATTTTGAATCTGTACCCACATTCTCAACCCATTTGCAAGCCTTATTTCTGCCTTTCCCTTACTTGCTAGGCATTTCCATTT